>NC_134273.1:59200108-59327608 GCF_031893055.1 Leptodactylus fuscus | reverse complement strand
GCAGGGGTGAATTTTTACTCACTGTAAGCAAGCAGCAAATTAATTCAGAAATGCTTCTGGCACACACAGAGGATAAGAGACAGGATTAAACACGGGCTGAATGTACACAGCACATTCTGCAATAGCCAGACTGAGGGAGTCCAACTGTCCTTAGTTATCCTTCACCAATTCAAGGTTTTTATCTCATTTCAGCCCAGTGTACACTCTCTTCACATTATTAAATATTAATATTCCCCAGTCGTATGTTTGCTTTCATCTCTGTCTCTCATCTGTACATTGTATCAATATCCTCCTGCATTTCACTCACTGGGTGCTCCTATCGTGTAAAAGGAAGTACTTTACATTGTAACAGAAATAGCAATCAAAGCACAATGCTGTTGATAAGACAATAGCGGCACACAATACTAAATATATAATAGAGATCATAGATTGTGAGAGTGTTATATCCGTCGCTGTGTCCTGACACATTGAATTGCAGCCTCTCCAGGCTAGAAGTGTAAAAGGATATGCAAGACGTTTGTTTCGACAAAATAAAAATGCTTTAGTGTTTTTCTTTTTTTTACAATTCCTTTCTGTGCACTGTACAGATGTAGCAAAGTTTAACATGATGCTGATAACTTGCTGCAGTGTGATAGCATACACAATAAAAGCCATTGAAAGGATCAAGTTAAACTTCAGGGGCACAGTCTATTGAGTCAGGTTAAAGTTTGCTATATCTGTATATCCATTCTACCAGAACCTGCAGTGGCAGAGCTGATGGCTCATGCCCGAGATTTTAGATAGGTACAGTGTAGTGTCAGAGGACTGACCAAGGCACAAGTTCCAGAGAAGAGGAGGAGGGGATGGAGCACAAGCATGAAAGGCGTGGTGGACAGGTATCACGCAGGTGGACCCGTCTGTGTGATATATATACATATGAGCTGATCTTGAGATTTCAGGATCGTTTTTAAAATCTGATTTTCGATCATTTTCCAGCTGATCCCGATGGCGATCGTGAAATTTGCTCGATTGCCGATCAGGATCCGATCTTTTCTGATCCCGATCGCTCAACCTTATTAAAGGGGCTCTATCAGCAAAATTATGCTGTATGAGCCCCACATATGCGTGAATAGCCTTTAAAAAGGCTATTCAGGCACCACTAGTGTTATTTTAACCCCTCCCCGTTTTAAAATAAAACCCTAAAAACATATATGTAAATTATATTTATCGTGCGCGGTGGGCAGTGATGCACGATCCGACGTCATCTTCTGGCACCCCTTCCTCTTCCTTCTTCTTCTTTCGGCGACGCCCTCTGGCCTGGCTCTTCCCCGGCTTCATCGTCTTCTTCTTCCGGTGGTTCAAATCCAGTGCGTGCGCAGTAGTGCTCCCTCCGGTACTACTGTGCACGCTCTGGCGCCATTTTTCTCAATGGCAGTGCGCATGTACTGGATTTGAACTTAATTTAAAATCTGATTTTTGATCATTTTCTAGCCGATCCCGATTGTGAAATTTGCTCATTTGCTTATTATGCTGATGGTATATATATATATATATATATATATATATATATATATATATATATATATGCCATTTATATGAAAATGTCATATTCATGCTGCACTGATGTCAGTAATGAATAAAACATGCATGTCTTGTACAACAGGAGTCAGGTATAATGATTGTGTCTCATAGCCACATAGACCATGTCCATTGATACATATACAGTCCTATGAAAAAGTTTGGGCACCCCTATTAATCTTAACCATTTTTAGTTCTAAATATTTTGGTATTTGCAACAGCCATTTCAGTTTGATATATCTAATAACTGATGGACACAGTAATATTTCAGGATTGAAATGAGGTTTATTGTACTAACAGAAAATGTGCAATATGCATTAAACCAAAATTTGACCGGTGCAAAAGTATGGGCACCTCAACAGAAAAGTGACATTAATATTTAGTAGATCCTCCTTTTGCAAAGATAACAGCCTCTAGTCGCTTCATGTAGCTTTTAATCAGTTCCTGGATCCTGGATAAAGGTATTTTGGACAAACAATTCAAGTTCAGTTAAGTTAGATGGTCGCCGAGCATGGACAGCCCGCTTCAAATCATCCCACAGATGTTCAATGATATTCAGGTCTGGGGACTGGGATGGCCATTCCAGAACATTGTAATTGTTCCTCTGCATGAATGCCTGAGGATTTGGAGCGGTGTTTTGGATCATTGTCTTGCTGAAATATCCATCCCCAGCATAACTTCAACTTCGTCACTGATTCTTGAACATTATTCTCAAGAATCTGCTGATACTGAGTGGAATCCATGCGACCCTCAACTTTAACAAGATTCCCGGTGCCGGCATTGGCCACACAGCCCCAAAGCATGATGGAACCTCCACCAAATTTTACAGTGGGTAGCAAGTGTTTTTCTTGGAATGCTGTTTCTTTTTGGACGCCATGCATAACGCCTTTTTTTATAACCAAACAACTCAATCTTTGTTTCCAAAATGAAGTTGGCTTCTCCAAATGTGCTTTTGCATACCTCAGGCAACTCTATTTGTGGCGTACGTGCAGAAACGGCTTCTTTCTCATCACTCTCCCATACAGCTTCTATTTGTGCAAAGTGCGCTGTATAGTTGACCGATGCACAGTGACACCATCTGCAGCAAGATGATGCTGCAGCTCTTTGGAGGTGGTCTGTGGATTGTCCTTGACTGTTCTCACCATTCTTCTTCTCTGCCTTTCTGATATTTTTCTTGGCCTGCCACTTCTGGGCTTAACAAGAACTGTCCCTGTGGTCTTCCATTTCCTTAATATGTTCCTCACAGTGGAAACTGA
The DNA here is from genome assembly GCF_031893055.1 of Leptodactylus fuscus. Classification (NCBI taxonomy): domain Eukaryota; kingdom Metazoa; phylum Chordata; class Amphibia; order Anura; family Leptodactylidae; genus Leptodactylus; species Leptodactylus fuscus. The sequence goes on along the minus strand of NC_134273.1, from coordinate 59,324,795 downwards.
CAGGTTAAATCTCTGAGACAACGTTTTGTATCCTTCCCCTGAACAACTATGTTGAACAATCTTTGTTTTCAGATCATTTGAGAGCGGGCTGTCCATGTTCGGCGACCATCAAACTTAACTGAACTTGAATTGTTTTGTAGAAAGAAATGGTCCAAAATACCTTCATCCAGGATCCAGGAACTGATTAAAAGCTACAGGAAGCGACTAGAGGATGTTATCTTTGCAAAAGGAGGATGTACTAAATATTAATGTCACTTTTCTGTTGAGGTGCCCATATTTTTGCACCGGTCAAATTTTGGTTTAATGCATATTGCGCATTTTCTGTTAGTACAATAAACCTCATTTCAATCTTGAAATATTACTGTGTCCATCAGTTATTAGATATATCAAACTGAAATGGCTGTTGCAAACACCAAAATATTTAGAACTAAAAATGATTAAGATTAATAGGGGTGCCCAAACTTTTTCATAGGACTGTATGTAGTACATACCTATAACTGGAACTATAGGAAAGTATTTTATTTATCTTTTTTTATTTTTTTATTTACTTATGTTTCTCATCCCAAAAAACCACTTGAGTTTTATATAGTAGTTTATAAATCAAACATGTATGCTTGAACCATTACTGGAGCTCCCAGTGCTCTCCAATAAAACAAGGTGGCACAACATATTCATCCACTTAATGACAGGCGCTAACATTTATCACTCCGGGTTATAAAATAGTCTTTAAGAATGAACAGTGTATCATTCCCGCACTGTGATAAAATGTAGTGTCACTAGTAACTGCACTAACGTTGCCTTTTATTGAGTGGAAGAATTTGTGCTGCTCCTTTACGTCGTAAACACATACGGTCGAAATAAAATGGAAGTCTGAGCTTAGTAGATGAATATGGTTCTCAGTCATATAATACATTTTGTTGGGGTTTGTGTTCCTTCATCAGTTCCACCAAATTCAGCTTTATACCACCTGCTTAGCACGATGGACAGGATGCAAGGGATATAATGTACTTTGCAATGTACTGACTTTTTCTTCTCTCCATACTGTCAAGCTTCAGAAATTTTAGTGTACAGATGAAAGATTTATTATAAGAGTTTAACAGGTTTGAACAGGGTAAAGGGAAATTTCTGTTTTTTTTGGCTTTTGATTTCAAGCATACAACGTGTACGACATGGCGCATCCATTGTCAGTCCGCTAAGATGTGCCCTTTTGTCCAAGTATTACAAGTATCTCAAAACACTTGATAAACATGACACAAGGTTTTTTCACCACTCTGCTATTATCATTTATGCCTTCTACAAGGTGTACCAAAAGTATGGATACACCCAGATAGGCCATAAGTAAAGCTACACCCAGATAAAATGGAAGTGGTTGCTGGTATCACCTTAGTACATGGGAGGGGGGAAACAATTGAGGCTGGGTGACGCCCATGGCGGCCATCTGTTTTTCTTGTGCAATTTTCCATGTGTTTAATGTGTCACATGACCTCCTTCCCATTGAAAAAGGTAAATTTGAATCCAAAATGGTGGGTTTGCAGATGGCCGCCATGGGTTTATCCCTACTTTTGGCGCACAATGTATATATAATTAGGAAGTTAAAGGGATGTTCCAAACAAACCAGAAGTCACCTCCTCCCAGGCGTCCATCTCCAGTATTGTCAGCCCCGTCCTTCTGTATACAGGTCACTCCATGTAAACCAAAAGTTGACCTTGTCAATCTCCATGAAGCCTCTTCAGTGGTTGAATTCAAGGGTTACATCCAATGTTGCTGCTATTTTTGTGTCCTGCCAGCCATGGCATATGTGTCTTCACCTTCTTTACATTACAGAATGCCTTCAGTTTTACTTGTGTTGTTATTTTCTGCTAGAAACAATATATCTGACAGTAGGAAATACAACCTGCAGATGAGGCAATATTAAAATACATGCCCAAACTTAAAATGCATGCCCTACATAGGTACTTTACAGAAGGATGTACAGTTTCCTTTTCAGTACTACTACTCAATCTGTAAGCTATTTTATCTTGCTGTCAGATTTATTCCTTTAGCAGAGACTGAGAACACTGCTTGTATTAAAGGTACTGCGTAACATAAAGGAGGTGAAGTAAAGCTACATTTATCCATTAGTTTATGAATGGTGCTATGGCCATTTTATTCAATGGTCACCCTATCTGGTCACACTAATCTACAGTCTCACGTATTGGGGGTATTTATTAATGTTTATATCACAGAATTTTTTTTTATTTTTTTTTAAATAATTTATGGTCCAGGACCAAATTGCTAATTTTTGACTTTTTAAACCCTATAAGTAACTTTTTAGATTAGTTGTAGCTTAGTTTGGCCTCTCTTAACTTAGTAGAGTCATTTCAATTTACGCCAGAAGTTGGTATACATTATAGATGAAATCTACACTAGCTCATAGCTAGCTAAGGGGAATTGTGAGGTCACCTACGTTGTTCCTTTTTGAGTAAATCCTAATGACCTCTCTCCTCCTTATCTAACTGGGGTTAGAGGAGCCCAACAACCTAAGAAAAGCAGCTGAACTGGGTATCCCTTCTTAGACCTGGTTCACATCTACGTTCGGTATTCCATTTGAGGAGTCCGTTTGGGGACCCCCCGAATGGAATACCGAACACATTAAAAAGCAGTGAGCAATGAAAACACACAGACCCCATTACAGTCTCTAGAGTCCGTATGTTTTCATTGCTCACTTTCATTGTCCGCACGAATCATGCGGAGAGAAAAGTAATTCTTGAAGTACTTTCCTCTGCAAATGATTCATGCGGACACCACGCGGAAAACACAAAGACACCATTACAGTCTATTGGGTCTATGGCTTTCATTGCTCACCACTTTTTAATGCATTCTGAATTTCGTTAGGGGGGTCCACAAGTGGATTGACTTAACAGAATACCGAACGCAGACGTGAACCAGGCCTTACTGGCTCTTTGTGATGATGCGGAGGAAAAGAATTAAACTGAGTCTTCCTCGCTCCTATGTTGGAGATTTAGTAATAGGGTGTTCTGGATGATATTACTTTTATAATAATGCCTTTATACATATGATCTTTATAAGAGAGGCCAGAGATTCATTAACCAATCTTTTTCCCACTGGAGTAAATTAGAAAAATAGATCTCTTTTCTTTTACTTTCGGGAATTCCAGTCTTTTCAATTTCTCTAGGAAATATTTAGCAGAAGTAAAATACAATATTTCTCAAAGAGCGTAAGCGAGGGGTTATTGCAAGTATCATTTTCAGCTGTCTACAGAAGGAAAAAAAATCAGAGAAAGACAAGGATTTAATAAGTCATCAGTCAGCAGGGCAACCAGAATACAGGCAAAGAGGTTTATATATCAAGCGGAAGCATTAACAGCACGCAGTGCAATGCTGATTTACTGCCACATCCTTCAGCTTCCACGTCAAACAAAAGGAGCTTGCTGTGATATGTGACACGAACAGAATGAAAGGAAGACAGCAGATTGTCCCAATATCATATGTATATGAAGAAAAACAACAGCGAGCTGCAGCTCCAGGTTTATGATCTCATTTATCAGGAGATCTTACACATTCATGATCTGTTTTTATAACTCCTCCCATAACTGTTACTTTTACAACAAGGCCAAAGATGGCCATACACATTATATAGCAGTTGGCTGAGCCCTTGTTTGGCCTACAGCTAATATGTTGCATGTTGTGTTGCTGCAATATACTCCTAGGTAGTCATTGGGACATGCAGCCCCCAGTTAAAGCAATGTATTGCATGTACATTCTGCTTCTGGTGTAAAATGCAGAGCTACCATGAGCTTCTGTTACTATGTCCTGTGCCAGGGGTGAGTGGCACCCATTGGTGACCAAGAGTGTATTGTGACCAGCCAAAGTGAGTGAACAATAACAGTGTCGAGACACAGTTAGTGATGAACTGAGAAAGTGTGTACAATCTATGACCTAGAACGGGGAAGCATTGGGCTATGCTGTGATGGTACCTACAACCCTGTTGCTGAGTGATAAGGTTTTCATTGACAGACTTTTGCTACTAATAGGGGACTTAACAAGACTTTGTGCATTAAAGGGGTTGCCCAGGATAAAATACAACTTAACTTCGCTCTATATGGGCTCTCTGGTTCCCCTAATGGAGAAGGGGAGAAGTTCCCACAGCTAGTTTCTGCTTCCCCTACTCTGCTCTCCCTGACAGACACTAGCTCCTGGTAGGTGAAGGGCTTGACATATTCCCCTAGCCTTATATCTATCTCAGTTTCGGGCACGATGTAACATTGAAGTGAGCTATGCTTTGTTGTACTTTGCATTACCAAGGTAGTTTTTTTTTTGTTCTTTGTTATCTAGCCCCTATTATTGTCACTGTTCCCCCCATCCCTTGTATCCTACTGCTGATTTCTTAGTTTTTTCTCTCAAGCGTCTATCCCCTAGGGTTAAACCTTGCGGATTGGACTCTTCTGCTGTTGGCAATAGCTCTTGTTTATCTGGAGCATTTTTGCCGACTTTATGACCGGACTGTGCATTCCCGACCCAGATTATCTGTAATTTTTCTGTATTTTACATATGCCTTCTTGTTTTCATATTTTTGTATGTTGTACAGTTTTGCTTCCTTTTTATGCTCTCAAAAATTTCAATAAAAACCAAGTTTAAAATAAAATACAAATTAGCCCCTAAACTAAACCCTCTCCCCATCTAACTTCTAATTTACTTGTATTTAAAAAAATAAATAAATAAATAAAAATAAAATATATATATATATATATATATATATATATATATATATATATATATATATTTACCCATATCCCTGGGGTGGGGTGGTCAGTCTGGTGACGTTCCATTTCACCGCTTCTGTAACGGGATGTCACTAGTATTCCCCCCCCCCCCCCCCGCCAACCCCATCAATAATTACCAGCCTTCCTGTCCAGGAATGACTCTTCCCCTCTTCCTCTCTTCAAGTGCTTGCTGGAGACTGGAGAGCTAAATGTACCAGCCCCAGTTATAGGAGAAATCAGTCTCTGATACAAAAAAAAAGTGATCAGATGTCCCCAAAGGTCTATTATGACCTTATGGGGACACCATCTGAAAAAAAATATAAAAAATGTAATAAATTCAAAAATAAATAAAAATAAATAAATAAAATAATTTTAAAAAATAAGTAAAATAATATGCCAATAAAATGTCGTTATTAAAGGTTATAGCCCCACCCCCGACAACACCATACAAAATAAAAATTACCATAACCTGTTCTTTGCAATTGAGGAATTACCATGCCATGTAGAATCCCAAAATCACTAGATGAAGGAGAATCATCAATATATAGCAGCTCTGCAGACTTACTATTGCCAACTGCTGTGTATGTAATGCAGTTAAGGTGTTAATTAATCAATGCATAGTATGTATCATTTATTGATTTATTTCATTGTTTTATAATATGTATTATAAATTAATAAAATAATAATTATTTATCATATATTTAACATCATAACATTTATCATAACATTTTTTATAAATACTTGGCCAAACAACCCCTGTGGAAATATTGTTTTCTGACAATACCTTACAATACAATATTTGCCCCATTTACAAATTTCTCATCGTCCATACCTTTGATAGAAACATTCACCAATATTATATCAATTTGATCTTTTAAAAGTAACTGCAGCCTCTATTCAATTCTCAGCTATCACATGCAGCGCTGGAGTCCTGGGTTTCAATCTGGGCAAGGACAACAATCTGCATGGAGTTTGTATGATCTTCCCATGTTTGCATGGGTTTCCTCCAGGTATTCTGATTTTCTCCCACACTCCAAAGACATACCGATAGGGAATGTAGATTGTGAGCTGAATATGAGACGTTGATTGACAATGTCTGTAAAGTGTTGTTCTTTACAAGTAAGCAAAATAAATACATAAATGAATAAATAAATAAATAAATAAATAAATAAACAAGTAAATAAATAAATAATGTTTTATTACTAACATTTCTTGATTTCCCCAATGGAATCCTTATTACCAACATCATGTAACCCTGGCCATGCTTTGGGCGCCAACTACTATTTCCCATCTGTCTACCGTAGGCCACCAATGTTTCCATTCTGCATTTTGTAGAAGTCACTACTCCCTCACATGAAGACCTAAAATAATGGATATCAACAGAGGTTTAGGCTCTTACAACTGCCTATAGGTAGAAGGCTGTATGGTGTAGGCTGTATGGTGTAGGGTGTATGTCAGTCTCTACACCCATTCACTCACTATTTGGAAATCTTATTGATAGAATGTCCTGGACAGATCTCCTGGTTTTTTTGTATTTGTAAGGCAGCTAAAAACACAAATTTTCCCCAGATGTTTTTTTAGGGCTGAGAAGATGGGATCATACAAGGAAAGTGTCTACTGTCTCTGCACTGTTTTGTGAAGTAATAGCGCTGAAGAATCCCGAGACTGAGTCAGCAGATTATTTATCTCAACAGTATTTTTATATTGCAGGGCTATTGAGCTTTTAATAACATATAAAATATTCATAGATAGCTACAGTGTTTTAAAATAAAATATTTATCATTTAGTACAGAGCTAACTGAGCGGCGAGCATTGATAGTACATTGATAGCAATCAGATGGGCAACTACAATCAGAAGATCGAATAAAATAGAAATCAATATAAAGACAGATAGTAGTCATCAGGGTAATATAAATCCTCCTAGGTAAAACAATAGGCCTGGAATCCAGTTTTCGTTGTGATACTCACGGGCTTGGAAATGTGAAAGCCATAAAGAGACGAACTTTGCAAATATTCCGAAATCTGGGCAATTTTCTGTCCAGCTAAAATATGTAACAATATAAAAAGCTGTTTTGTAAATACAGTAATGTCTGCAGACATCTCTCCCTGAATATCACAATAGGTTTTATACATAATTCAACATCTACACAAATTACCAGGATTAGATGCACAGCTGCTGGTCCCTCTGCTCACTTTGATTCCTGGGAGCAGCAAACGGGCATTAATATGATTATACAAGATTATAAAACATTAGGCGCTGTCTTCTGGCTATTGAACCAGGATAAGAGAAGCAAAACAGACGTTCCTGCCATGTCACTAAATGCATCAGAGCAAAACCTAAACCCCTAAATGTTATTGATTGAACAGGACGTCATTTTCAGGTCACTTTGCAGCAATTTCATCTATTAGCTCCTCTGCTAGCTATCCACCGAAATAGACAATAAACTTACGGAGCTGAATGTCCACACTAAGGAACAGAAACATAAAAAAAATCTCCAAAAACAAGCTCAGTACACTAAGGAGTTAATATAGCAGAATAGGTTTACTGATATGGGCCCCACCATCCAGCAATGACTCCTAACCTATGCCAAGTCCCCCAGGTGGTAAGGCTAGTGCTACATGGAGATTTTGGCTACGATTCCCATGGCACGACCGATAATCGCTGGGTTTCCCTGAGGCTCCTTCACTATTGTAATCGTATTATGACCTTTCAACTTTTGCAAACATGGTCAATGTTAAACTTTTTTCAACTGGAAGTCATTGGTGGCACCCTCAGGGTCACAATGCAAATCTATTAAATAACATTAGTGAAGAAGTTGCAGGCAGACCGCCGATCTTCGGTTTTGGTCTTATATGTGTATTTTTGCTCCTTCATTGTCCTCTTTCGTCATCTTCTGGCTTCCTGAGGAATGCTAGGGACCTCAAGGAACCTCTGAGGCCTGTGATTGGAATTAATTACACTATGATGCAAGCATCATGATTTTGGTACACGCCACATGACCACTAATCCCATGACATCATCCAAGAGGCTAGAGGGATCATGAGGGAGCCTGAGAAAAATAAGAGATGGTGCATATGAGTGTTTATTATGTTTCTCTAGGTCCCCTGGGCCTCCACTTTTTATAGTCAGGGGTCTGAAGAGACCCCAAAGCATAAGAGTGATTGGCTGGCGTAGAAATCCAAAAATATCCGGTTTGTTACAAACCAGTTCATTTAACTCTAGCAGTGCTAAAAACTTTGGACACCAGTTGTTCATTGGTCCATTGGGATAGGGGCTCAGTTATTCCCATCTCAGCTCTTGATCTGCCAAGATGGGAATCACCTTATAACGGGCAACAGTGACAAAAGTAAGGGGATGCAATCCCACATACGATCTATTGCATGGTAAAACCCAAAAGATGCCTGTGCCTTATATGAAGAGGCCAGTATTGTAACTGGTACACCGTGGGTAGGTGGCCCTTTTAGGGCCCCTTCACACGGCGTATACGCTCACTGCTTTGGAGCGTGTAAACGTTCCGTAGCAGCGGCGTCTAAAGCACTTCCCATTGTTTTCTATGGGAGCCGGCAGACGCGCGCTCCCCATAGAAATGAATGGAAAAAGCAGCCCATTCATTTCTATGGCGAGCGCGCGTCTGCGGGCTCCCATAGAAAACAATGCGATCTGCTTTTAGACGCCGCTGCTACAGAACGTTTACACGCTCCAAAGCAGTGAGCGTATACGCCGTGTGAAGGGGCCCTTAACATTTTGCACCCAGAAGCTTCAAGTTACACATTTGCCCAGGAGGACCCAAAATGTACTTAAAAGAAGTTTGTCAGGAAAAAACGAATCATCACGTATCCAGCCCCAGTACCTTTTTTTTTTTTTTTTTTTTTTTTTTGGCGCCGCCCCCCTGAGGGGCTTGGCTGCCTTGATGCAGTGCTCCAAGCCGGGAGCAAACTTTTCTTTCTTTTCTCACTCTTTTCCTCTATATCTTCAAGAATCCGGTAACTAAGCAATCTAGCACTATGAATTTAGCAACTATAAATTGAATGGAAGACCCTGTGGAGTATTTTGTTCCTTTTTGTTTTCCATTGTAAAGCATGGACAATGACAAGACCTGGTTCAGCTGGTTTCCACATGTGCCTGTTACCATCCCCCCAGGACAGCATGGCTCACCATGCGGCATGGAGGAAAACCTAAATGGAAGTGTGGACTTCTTCTTCAAGGAGATGATTTTTGGCGTCTATTGCTGATGTGTGAAGATGCTACAGCTGACTGGTATTTCTTTCTATTACTATGGACACGTGGGACTGCTACAGCCTGGAAACCATCACCCACCTACCCCAGGAGTTATGGCAGCTTGGCAAGAGAACAGCACCCTGTCTACCTGGATGGCTTCAGACTTCTTTGGGGAAGTAGAACACAGTGGTAAGAAGAAAGGAGGAGGAGGAGGGCTTGTGATGAAGGACATTTGGGGCATTTTCTTTTGTGGTTAAAAGGACAATAGCGCTGATACAAGATACCAAACTATCAGCTGTGAGCAGGAGATCTCACTACCTACCAAGAACTACCACATGTTATCATGATAGCTGCATATGTCCCCCACCTCTGCAAAGATTTCTGCCTGTTATATCTACATGCTGTGACCCCCCTCCTCGTGTCCTACAACCAAGTCGGCTGTATTATTATTATTATTAACATCACTCCGCACAGAGAACTAAATGATCCTGCAGTGTGTCTGTGTTTCTTTCCTTTTTAGTTGCTATGATTCCTAGGATTTCTCTATCTGCCATGAGCTTGTATGTGTTTTTCTCTTGTTATATACTACTGTACCATCTATGAAACTGTATCACTGAAATTTCCCCATTGTGGGACTATTAAAGGAATATCTTATCTTATCTTATCTTATCTTATTGTGCCTAGAGCAAGAATTGCTGTTTTGTATTCAGTTTTGTGAAAGGTAGCATTATTTTCCAGAAAAAATCTATGCATATGTAATTGCAGGAAGGTTGATGTAATGGCTGCTCTGAACTACCTATTCTGTGGTGCGCTGTACTGCGCATGCGTGACTGATGTCATCCTATTCCCAAAGAAGTCCATTGTGGAGCAGGTCTCCTCTTTTGTGTATAGGATGATGTGGACACGTAAACTCAATATAGGACAGAGCATTATAAATTACTGGAGTAGGTTACATGATTTTTTTGCTGACAGACAGTTTTTGCTGACAGACTCGCTTTAAGAAACTTCAGAGTAGTTAACACTCAGAGCAAGCGATCCTAACTATGTAGTGACTCGGATCACGCTGTGTGAACGTAATCTTCGGCAGAATTGCTCTTCTTATTACTTAACGTGTTCCTGTTGTGTTAAGATGTAACTAGAAACCACAAACATGCAAGGCTGAGAATTATTGTATTGGGATCTTTAAAAGAGCGGATATTAAAAGACATCTTGCTGGTCAGAAAATATATCTACCTGATTTGATTATCCATTTTAAACAAACAAGACGAAAATAAGGATTCTTATAGCAAAAGTGCGCTCTAATTGCAGGCTTTTAACAGCGCCCCACTGAGAGCACAGCTCTGATGTGAACGCTGATAGTCAGGGAAAGCTTAGCGTGACCACAGGTAAATCCTAATAACTCAAAGTTTTCTCTTAAAATGGAATTATTCTGTACAGCTGGATAGATTAGTAAGAAACAGCAGGCAAGAAGAAATAGATTTTTTCTAGCTAAATTAAACTTTCAGATTAAAGGATTTGCCCCGAAATATTCTCAGCAAAGGTGAGGCGAGCACTTAAGGGTATTGAAGGTATTATGTGAGTCTAGAGATCTGCTGGGGAGGAATACAACAAACAGGAACATTTTATTGATTAAAAGTCCTCAGATTTATGCTGGGTGCAGCTGTCGAGCAGGCGGATTTAACAGCGAAGAAGATTCAGGTATTTGAAGGCATTATAATAATAGTATTGGTTTTACTAGACCTTGTATTTAATATGCAGGAAGGCTCTGCCGGCGCAGTACTGATGTGATTGGGAGCTAGAAACATATGTGCTTTCATCAGGACTCTTTGACCTTATGGTCCCTATGATATGTATAATGTGGTCAATTCAGGTGATATGTATAATAGGAAAATCCTGCAGTAAATGCTTAATATAAAATAGTAAAATGAAGATAATATGAAGTTGATCTCCCTTTTGCAGCTGAGACAGGATCCGCTCTTCTGGGAAGGCTTTCTACAAGAGTGAAATGTGTCTGTGGGAATTTTTTCCCCATCATCCAGAGAAGCCTTTTGTCAAATTGTCAATGCCCGAGCAACCGTATACTGAATGCTGCTTGCACCTCTATGGAAATGGGGTAGGACAACTCTCCTCTGTGCTACAACGGCTGACTAGGCCCTGCCTGAGAGTGCTGGTTAGTGGTACACAAGCTAAGCTTGGCCCCAACAACTTCTGGCTCTCTAAACATGAAAACTGAACAGACAGGTGGGGTGAGAGTTGAAAGAGGTTAAGGACTGGGATACTAAAGGCGGTCACCACTAACAAAAGAATAGGTGCAGCTGCAAACAGAAACAACTAGGTTGAGATGTACTGGAGAAATAAAAGGCGCAGCACAACCATAAACACACAACAGGAGTATGAGGAGAGGAACAGTGGAGTAGTGAGGAAAGGGTATAACAGGACAGGGGTAAAATAAACCTGAAGCCCTTAAAGAAAAACTCACTAATACCAAAATAGTGTCAGGCAACCAGAAATGCATAAACTGAATAAAATCCCTGAATTCAATGATCAAGGGGTATGTCTAATACTTTTGACCACATAAAGTAACATCTATCTATCTATCTATCTATCTATCTATCTATTTATTCACTATTGATAAAAAATATATATTAAAAATGAAGGAGGCACCTTCATTACACAACCCTGTCTCTGCTGGACCATGTTCAGTCCCTTAGAAATTTGGTGTCACAGTGCCCATTGGTATTCTGCCATTGACTAACACCAACCATTGCCTTCGTTTGCAGCAGTGTCATGAACTAGGAACCTGAACTACTACAGACTGAAACAGCATTGCCTTTAGTGAAAAATTTAGTTTGGGATCCGATGACAGTAGGATTTGACTATGCAGGCCTTGTGCACTTCATTCGGCCTTTGATGCGGAATGACACATTGTCCCAACTGCTGGTTCAATGATCTAGGAAGCCATTTCAGATGACTGTCAGTCACTCTAGTGATATATGGGACACTCTATGATACGTACAGGACATCCTGTGACCACATGTGACATCCACTCATGGCAGGGCTTTCAAGAAAGAACCAGATTTAGGACCATAAAAAAGTATCTGTTACTAAAAGTTACTACATACTGAGAGGGGTGCAGGGATAACTAACTAATGTCTCTCTCTGTTGTCCAATATGGTTTCCATTATACACTATAGCTTGCAATAAGATGTTTGTTCCAACAGCTTAGCTGTAAATAAAATCTGAGCTCCCACTATGCATTTGCATCCATCTTTAATTTAGATTTTTATTGGCATCTAATATGAATATTTGGTACACGTGCATATTACATACATAGTAGATGAGGTTGGATGAAGACAAAGGTCCATTAAGTCCAACCTATAACCCTACAGCGTTGATGCAGAGGAAGGCAAAAAACCAAACCTTATGAGGCTTATGCCAATTGCCCCGTGTTATGTTCCTGATTCAAAATCTTGTTCCATTCAAGAAAAACATCTAGTCCCTTTTTTGCAAAAATAATCCACCATCACTGCTTATGGTATTATTAGAATTATATGATATGATATATAATGCAATGAAAAAATCCAATGTGAACAAATTACATGTTAAAAAAATCTTAAAACAAGAAAATACATATTGTTTATGGTGTAGGTTACCTCTGTGTCTTTAAACTGTTGTCACGGGTAAACCCTTCTTACTTCACATTATACATACGCCTCTCTACTCAGACAGCAAATCAATGTAACACAGACTTCATATGTCCACTAGAGAAGATTTACAACACCTAGAGCTCTACATCTAAAACAGAGACTTCACACTCTGTCACAGCCTGAAGGACCTGTATAAAATAGTATACAGACGCCTCGAAGAGACAAAGTCTCATTGCAGTTATTTTATCAGGGCGTTCTTATCGAACAGCACTAAGCAAAAGTTTTAGGCATTCGTGGAAAAAATGCTGCAAAGAAGGAAAGCTTTTGAAAATAGAAGAGCTAATAATTTACTTTTTGCCAAGTAACAAAATTAAGTGAATGAACAAAAGAGAAATCTCAATCAAACCAATATTTAGTGTGACTGACCTTTACCTTCTAGGTATTGTCTTATCCTAGGTGAAGAATCCATTTGGGGTCAGAAAACCACTTTACTATTAAAGCGAAGCTTTTCCCATCTCCATTAACATCAACTCCAACTCTTTACATCATTCAATAGACACCCCTTCGCTAATTCTGGTGCAGTTGGAATATTGTATCTAGCCCAATTATACTCTCTGCAGTCAGGTGGATGGTCCCTGTCAGTCTGCTCCAGCTAAGCACCGCCCACTTGACAATAGAGTATGATTGTGATGAGAGTAACAGCACAAGTAAGTGATTGCTCATGAATGGTGAGGACTAGAGATGAGCGAACACTGTTCGGATCAGCCGATCCGAACAGCACGCTCCCATAGAAATGAATGGAAGCACCTGTGATGCTGACTTTGCCGGCGGCCGGCCGGCGTCACAGGTGCTTCCATTCATTTCTATGGGAGCGTGCTGTTCGGATCGGCTGATCCGAACAGTGTTCGCTCATCTCTAGTGAGGACTAGAAACAAAATTCACCTGCCCCAGAATCAGTAGAGCCACAGCTCTTGAAAGCTACAAAATATTTGAGATGGTGGAGGTGATGAAAGGTCCTCTTTAAGATGGGATGGGAAACTGCATATACTCACATGGTGTACTATTGCACTCAGTACAGTATAATATTAAAACCCTGTTCATTGTACACATTGCTTGCCATATTTCTCCTTAAAATCACTTGTATACTATTGCCTAATATGCTGCAACTGATGGAGAAAATGGTGTATTATACCATGTATTTAGTACTCTATATACATACCTAATAGGACAAAATGAGTATTATTCAGTTTAATGCCACACAGAACTTGTACAAACCTACAATACCCTTCTAAATACTTAGATACCATGACACTGTTTCCAATGCAATTGGAATTTTTCTTTTTAGTCCCCACTGATCCTGAGCAATCAGTGCAGTTAGTTTTGGTGCCTGATATGCTAATTAGGGTCCTTACAGCCAAATGGGTGGTCCTGAGTCAGCTATGATACTGTGTTCTCTGATATTGTCTACCTTGGAATGGACAATGTCAAAGAGCTAAGCACACACTTGTCTGCTTCTGCATTAGACCACACACTTGACAATAGGAAGCCTTAGTCAGCATATTAGATACCAACAATAATCGCTCGTATTGCTCAAATACAGTGGAAGCTAAAGAAAAAATATATAATTTATTGTATTCTCATGGTATAGCATGCACTTATACTACTTATTGTTATGGACATTTTTCACGTGTGGCCTAATCACTGTTCCTCTCGGGAATGTGTTGTTTCGACTTGCTCTCGGCTCTGGACTTCAGAAGACCTTGAATTGTGGTTTGTTTGAGATCTACCAGGTCTGAGGGGAATCATTATTAGTGTATAAACCATATAAATTATATATTAACTACTATTTACGTCAAATGTAGAATTATGTTAATTCTCCTATGCGAGTGACAATGATTTGGCTCAAGAACCCCTGTTTTGGAACCTGAACCTAGCTTCTCTACCTCCCATAAAGCCTTTGTGATCACGTTTTTCGGTTCCACTTATTTCATTGAGTCTCTTAAATTACCTCTATCTATAAGTGTCTTCTTATTTTAAGCTTATTTCTAAATAAGCTTCCATAGAGACAACTCATTAGCAGGCACAGGTCTGATTATTGTGCTGTGACTCAAACGAGCAGTGCACCTGTGTGCCCATCACATGACCATGGACTGTATATCACATGACCATGGACTGATTTTTATCCACTGGGAAAAAGCAGAATGAATGACATGAAGCAGAGATCTAGAAAACCATGAGGAATTGGTACAACCAGAACTAACCTGTATATTCTAGATGGGGCCGCACAAATGATTTATAAAGTTGTAATATTACATCCCTGTCCAGTGAGTCCATACCCATTCTGCAGCATCCCAAATTGCTACTGCTTTAAGTGTTTGTTTTTTGTTCCTCTGAGTTATATTGATATGTCCCATCCTCTGTGTTCTATGTTCTATGTCATTGGTATGCAGCTTTCCTAGTATTCTTCACCCCCTTACTCCCACAGTGTTTCAAACTTTTCCCTTGGTTCAGCGCTGGTCACTTACGGCGTTGTAGGAGAATTTTGTCTCCGTGATGACCATTGAGGTCTCAGTCTTATTGCAGTTGAGACCCTGTGCAGTTCCTTTCTGGACTGTGCAGAGAGAATACAGCACCAATACTGAGACTGGCCCCAGTGGTCAACCATACAACCTCTAGGAGGAAACATTGTTGCCCAAGGCTCATCCAGAGACAGTCCTGAGAAGGGAGTTTTGTCTGTCAGGACTTTTGACTCTGTGCCAGAAGGAGCTGTGGAGAACTCCGACAGGACTCGGGCCTTAGCAAAAGGTAACCAGATCCCTGTCAGGACTACCCTGCACTACTGTCCCCAGTATCCCTAGCTGGCACAAGAGAGGAGAAGTTGTAGTTGGAGGAGAAGTCAGCCTTACAGCCACTACTACCCCATTGTTGGAAGCTCCTGTTTGTATCTTCTCCAGTTTCTGAAGAGTTATCCTGTTTCACTGCAATATAGGCTTCCTGAGTCGTTCCTGCTTTACCATCAGGGCCCATCAAAACACCATCACTCCGGCTCAGAGTACAGAGGCCCCCTTTCCATCTGGAAGCTCCACAGGAAAAACTACTACCACCACCATCAGGTAGTGCTGCAGGACCTCCTCAGCGGTGTCCGGCATAGGAGTGGTGCTGGGGTGCATGGTTGAATTTGCTCGGTCTGCCAGGTGCACATCATCTGCCACTACTACTTCACTCTGGTTCCCTTCATTTTGGTTGTGGCACTTGTAATACATGACAATATTCTGCTAGCCTTAGAAGCAAGATCAATGAAAGCTGAAAGACAGAAATATGTCCCATTATGTATACGTTCTGCCCTGAATGTTCTTTTAAACATTTTTTGTACCTATTTTTGAGGTTTGTAAATGAGCCGTGAAGTCAGACCCATCTAGATCAATAGAAACTTAATGAAGTTTAGTTTCTAAGGTCAAGTGCAGATTTGACTTTTAATCTTCATTTGAGATAATACTAAATCTATGATAACACTTTCTCAATTGTTTGACAATGCAAATTGCTATGTTAACATGACAGAACATGCTGCATGGGTTTAGACAAGTCAGTACTTGAGCTATAACATTGTCTTTTCTGTCGTCAGAAAGACCTAAACAGCTGAGCCCATACTCCTACTAGTAACATAAAGAAAACATGTCGCGTGCCGGCAGTAGGAAAGTCCTCTAACTTCTACAAAATGAACAAGTTCAGTAATTCTTGAGATTCACCTGCAAGTCCTTTTTTTCCCATTTACTTCTGATTGGATCATTGACACTAATTTTATAAATAAGGTGATTTTCCGAGAATTATTCCCTAAACACTTTACTGTGATGGGGAAGGAGATGTACAAAGACATTGGAGCAGATGGTTACCAGTCTCAAAGGGACAGCAGTTCGAGTCATGCACTTATAGTCAGCAACTAGCAGGCATTCTTCAGTAATGGCAGGCAGATGAATGGTTGGGAGCATGCACTGGGTGCCAAAAAGAGGTTATTACTAGAGATGAGCGAATAGTAAAATGTCCGAGGTTCGATATTCGTTATATTACTACTCGAATCGAATATCGAACCCTATTATAGTCTATGGGAGGAAAATGCTCGTTTCAGGGGTAGGCAACGTTCGATCAAATTATACTTACCAAGTCCACGAGTGAGGGTCGGGCTGGATCCTCCATGCAGTCTTCTCCTTGCAGCATCCCCGCGGCGTCTTCCGGCTCTTCATTCACTCTGCCAGGCATCGGGCCTGGGCAGAGCCGACTGCACATGCCCGCACTACAAGCGGACATGCGCAGTCGGCTCTGCCCAGGCCTGATGCCTGGCAGAGTGAATGAAGAGCCGGAAGACGCCGCGGGGAAGCTGCACAGAAAAGACTTCTAAAGGTAGGAGAAGAACCAGCATTGATTGGCCAACTGTATAGCATTCGGCCAGTCAATGCTGGTTCTGCATCGAACTTTTACATTTGAACAGTGAGTGGTACTCGAAGACCGTAGTATTCGATCAAATACCTACTCGATCGAGTACTACTCGCTCATCTCTAGTTATTACTGTAAAGTGTCAGAAATGGTAACTGGAACTGACGACAAGTTGAGCATTAGGATGACAATAGAGCTAATACCAAAACTTTAATGGTATCCATATAAGATTATGATTGATGAGTGTCTTGTCTTGGTGACACTTGCTGATCACATTGAAGAGAACGTTGGTACAGTTCATCCTAGTAAATGGAGTATAGCTAAAACTGGATAATGAGAGCACTACAATGCCGGGACAAACTAAAGATTGCAGGGGCCACACGGTGGCTCAGTGGTTAGCACTGTAGCCTTGCAGCACTGGAGTCCTGGTGTTCAAATCCCGCCAAGGGCATACAACTATCTGCAAAGAGATTGTATGTTCTCCTTGTGTTTGCATGGATTTCTATCCCACATTCCAAAGACATACTGATAGGAAAAAATGTACATTGTGAGCTCTGTGTGGGGCTTACAGTCTACATTAAAAAACAAAACAAAGAAAAACTAAAGATTGTGACCCTCCTATCAGCTGGACCCCACTGATCACAACTAGAAATGGGTGGACTAATTCATCATCTCTTAAGATTTGTTTAGTTTGGGTTCAGGTGACTTGTGTCCTCAGTTAGTTTCAGGTGAAACAAATTAAATTGGCTTAAAACATAGTGTAAAATGCTCATAGGGCTCCTAGAATCATAGAAAATGGTAAGCGGAGGATACAATCTCAGAGTTCAACCATACACAGCACTGACACTCACATTTATGCACTTAACAATTAAAAAGCTCCAAAAATTACAGATTTATTAGGAAAATGTGCATGCCCATGTCTTTTTACACACACAGCAGTTATATTGCAAAAAGAAAGGATTTTGCAGAAAAATGATCACAGTAGTGGTGGGCCCTATGTAGCTGTGTGAACGATTGGTGAGAACTAACAAGATGTGGACCAGGACACTGGACATGTCTGTTACAGTGGTGGCTGGCCCTGTGGCAACATGTGCAGCAATGCGGCAGGAGATGATATGGTGGATCAGGCAGCAGGACATTTGTGATGGCAGTGGTGGTAGGTAAGGTGTTGTGGAACGGTTCACCATTGTAAGAGGGTGGGAAGAATATGCAAATCTGACTTCCATGATGTAATTAGGATGTCAGACGTTGTAAGAGGATGCATAAAACCTTAGCTGAACCACTGTTTGTTAGCTTATCACCTGGTAGACTATACATCAGATTGCCATGGAAAACTTGTTGAACGATCTGCAAATAAGTCAGCAAAATTCCCTGATGAATCTCAGTAAACTATGAGAGGAAACATGTTGGGATTGATAGGGAACCCAAGGGCAAGAATTGTGGGACTGCCCCTGTCAGGCAGGAGTTTTTCAATTGGGGTGCCTACAGTCTAATGTAGTATGCATTAAGAAGTGTTCTCTTCACAAAATTCCTTGGAGGATGGATTCATAAACCCTATGTTATGACCATCTTTTCCTCTCCCCCTTGCTGATGTTACTCTATCACCGGTAAGACCAGTCAATAATGTGGTTCTTATATACTTTTTTTGTGACTTGAAAATATTTAAAAGTTAGGTTTGACCTTGCTTTTACATTGCTATTGGATTTATTAGCAAACAGTATTGTGGTTGCTTGACAACTCTTTTTCAATAAACAAACATTTATACTGTACGAAATTGTCACTCTGCCAACAAGATGTTGATGTGGCATGTACTCCCATACAGGGATAACTGGAAGACTAACTCAGATTGGTTTCTGCCTCCTGAGTGTTGTTCTCATGGTCATAGAATTTGTTCCATTTCAGAGTTTATTCTTACTTGTTGAACTAGGCCAGGCAAGGCATGATGACAATGTGTCACAAATTTTTCTTAAAATCTTTCATTTGGGCAATTTTTGGTGGCTTTTTTTGAAGCCTATTCTTTATTACTTCACTGTCCAAGTAGCAGACATAATAAGAAAAAAATGACAACCCCACCATTGCGTCTTCCAATACCAATGGAATTTTGGTGTGGCATTCTGTTCCCCAAAGGGAATTTTTGGTGGATTTTTTTTTTTTTTTGAGTCAATTCTTTATCACTTTTCAACTAGGCTCCCAGCCTCAAATTTGTCTCCCAAATTCCAAGCCTGTGACACTTACATGTCATTAAAATGGGCTATTTTCTCTATAAAAGCATTGTTTTTTTCAAAATAACTACCATGTGTGTCTAAAAAAAAACACAGACAGTCTTTTACCCCAAAATAAGGTAATTTTTGTAGAATTTTAAATATTAAAATGTATAAAAGTAAGTAGCAGCGCAGTGTATGGTTATGATAAATGAGTTTGTATGAACTATTAGAGGTGAGCGAACACTATTCAAAACTCCCGTTTCGAATAGCACGCACCCATAGGAATGAATGGACGCAGCCGGCATGCAGGGGGTTAAGCGGCCGTCCGTCAGCAAAGTGCTGACCACTTCCATGCATTCCTATGGGTGCGTGCTATTCGAAATGGCCGTCTCGTATAGTGTTCACTCATCTCTATTTATCATCAGTTTTTCCACCTATGTTTGGTTTAGAGAGCTAGAACGCTAGAAGTTGGATAGATAGGTTCCTAGGAGCCCTGTCAGTGTTATACGGTATATTTAAGACAATTGAACTTGTGGTTTGCAACAAACTTGTTTGACCTGAAATGAATCTGAAATAAAAAAGGAAAGAAATTATTAGAGTTTCATCTGTTCCTAATCTGGTTTGTCCATCTTTTGGAAACACCACCACTTGTAAAATTGAGAAATTATGTGGAGCTCAATAATGACATTAAAGGAGTTGTCCAGAGTCACTGAATTAAGGATGGAGAGGGCTAGAAGCAAAAAATATATTGATACTTACCTACATTCTTTCTTACATTCCTGCATTTGACAAGGTGAGTCGCCCCGGCTCGGCCTATGTGGATTCACGGTGCGAGCAGGCCCAACACCGGGGGCGGCAGCGCCTTGAAAAAGGGGAGTTTTAAGCAAAAATGGATGAAAGAAAAATAAAGAAAAATAAAAGTTTGTCGTGACGCCAGTTGGGGTTTCGACTTGAGGTGAAGCCGGGCACTGTAGGCAGGGCCTCTGGGAATAGGTGGTGATGCAGTGCCAGATGTTATACCCTCCCCAACCAGGGCAGGTCCCAGGGCCAGATGATATAGGTGAGGAAGGGATGATTTCCAGGAGGAGTAACAGAGGATTGATGAAAGAATGCAGTCCAGACAGGGGTTAACCAAACACTTACGGTTTACTTCTGTAGTCAGCAGGAGATAACAGATGTTACAGGAGGATTCACCTTGCTCCAGTATAGTGAGATGCCAGTCTTCCCTTTTACCACCAGTATGATTCAGCCTTCCATTGCTGCTCACACTCTCTAATAGATTTGCTCTGGTCCTGGGTTCCAGGAGCTCAGAAGTTAAGTACAACCGGGTCGATCCCCCTTCTGGACAGCAGGTAACGCGAGTTCTTTGGGATGCTGGATACAGACACTCCAACTCTGTATGTTACTGAGCCTCCAGGAATCTTGCATTCACTAGGCCTCAGTCCAGTGAATCTCTCAATGTTCTTAGGCCGGGTTCACACGGAGTTACGTGCCGCGAGATTTGGCACGTAGACGCTGCGTGACCCTTTGCGTGCCGTACACGCTCCCATTCATTTCAATGGGAGCGGGGAGCGTATGCGCCGCGCTAGTTTGCGGCCGTGCATTTATTCACGGCCGCAAACTAGCGCGGCGCATACGCTCCCCGCTCCCATTGAAATGAATGGGAGCGTGTACGGCACGCAAAGGGTCACGCGGCGTCTACGTGCCAAATCTCGCGGCACGTAACTCCGTGTGAACCCGGCCTTAGTGTTTCTCACACTAGTTAGGAATTGATGGTCCTATAACTGCAGCTCCGTGCCTGTGAGGTCTCATCTCACCTCTGCAGGTCTCCGGCCTCCTGTGCTATCACACCATGCGGCTTGCAGCACACACTGCACCTCCACACCTCTCCTCTCTCCTACACTCCTGCACACTCTGACCTGGACCTGAAAAAAGAGAGAGACCCTCTTCCAGTCTGTAGCTTCACCCCTTTTCTTAAAGAGATAATGGCTGTGGAACTTTGTGTATGCTAACAGGATAACTGGATCTCACTATACCTTCACAGTACACAGTGTAGATCACATAAGATGACATTTGTAGTGACTCGCTCTGTGGGGCGCTACACATCCACCACCTCTGCTGCTCTGTGTTTGTATAAAGGGAAGCTGCATCTATGATGTCACGGTGTCTTCTGTATACCATTCAGTGCAAGAATTGGAAGCAAAGGTCCTGTCAACATATAAAGTAGTCGATATTGCAGCCACTCTCTACAAACAGAACAGCAAAGGAGACAGCCAGCCCAATTGCAGTAATGGATAATAGGATGCAACTTAAAGCATTGTGTGGGATACTCTTAGGGCTCCTAGAAACATATCTATCCAATTTCTAGCTCTGTAAGTATCAATGCATTTTTATTTTCTAGTCCTCATGAATTGTGTGCATTTAATTCAATGATCCTGCACAACGCTTTCAACATTGTAATGGAGTAGTTTTAGAAAGAGACAAGTGTTAGCAAGGTCTGAGTGTTTTTCACAGAACCATTTTCATATTACACAAAATTCCAAGAATACAAGGCTACAATAGCACCATACAGTACCCACAACAGATAGCGCAACATAACACATTGTGTGTATGAGTTACATAAGCTGCTCACTTTCTATTAGTGTACAGTATTCTTTTAATACCATAATACAGTGGCTGTATAAAATACAACTAGCTAACAGTGCCTACTCTAAAATAACCTAGTAAAAATATATATATATTTTTTTTTATGTAGATTGTAAGCCCACATAGAGCTCACAATGTACATTGTAATGTTTTCCCTATCAGTATGTCTTTTTGGAATATGGGATGGAAATCCATGCAAACACGGGGAGGACATACAAACTCCTTGCAGATGGTTTTTTGCCCTTGGCGGGATTTGAACACCAGGACTCCAGCGCTGCAAGGCTGCAGTGCTAACCACTGAGCCACTGTGTGGCCCCTAGTAAAAAATATTTTACTAGACCAACCATTAGATATTCTATTCATGGGGATGCTATGTACCAACAGGACAATGCAACATGTCATTGCTTGTTGGTGGCATGGGACTGGCTTAATGAACACACCAGTGACCTCACAACCCTCGATTGGCCTGCCTGCTCGCCTGACCTCAACCCCATAGAGCATTTATGGGATGCTGTGGATACCAGTGTCCACTCCATGGACCCAGCGCCAACTACACAGGACCAATTGTGGGCTGCATTGCAAACTGTGTGAATCAATATCCCTCCAGAACTCTTCCAACACCTCATGGAGTCCATGCCTTGTCGTCTTGTTGCAGTTATCAGGGCTTGCGGAGGGGCAACCGGCTATTAACGGCGCATTTGGTACCTTCCCATGACTTTTGGCCACTCAGTGTAGATAGTTAGAGATAGATTCCTCCTCCTGACGAAGGCTCTCTGCGCCGAAACGCGCGTCGGGGTTTGGGTGGTGGGTGCCCGTCCCTGGTGATCTGCTTACAATCCTCTCCATGGGTGAGTGGTTACACTAGTCTGCTTCTCTGTACTTATAACATGCCTACTTCCTAATATATGCTGACTATTGGACCCTTCAGGGCAATGTATGTGCTGTTTACTGTACATAGGAAGTGAGATATGCTCTAGTGATACCTACAAACATGCTGACTTCCTAATATATGTTGGTTACTGATTTTTGAGGGCAATGTGTGTGCCTCTTTTTGTATATAGGAAGTAAGATACATTGCAGTAGGACCTATAGACTTTGATACTGTACAATATATTGCTCCCCTCTTAGGGGTGAATAAATAACATTGGGATTTAAAAAGTTTATATCTAGGTCCTATATAACCACATTTGATGGTAACACTCACTTATGTGGATTTTATTACATGATATGAGGGTATATGTTGCATTTTTGATGTTTTTGTGAGGAAAATTAGCAGTATCTAAAGGGACCACTATCAGCTGTGGCCTCCCACTACACCCATTTTTGTATGTGTACATTTGTTTCCTTGACATTGTCCTATTTTTGTATATGTGGTAAATTATTATAATAAAGATTTTTGAGATTTTTATTAGCATCTTGTACATTTATGTCATACTTACCTTTCTTGCGGTTGTTGTTTGTGCTTTGGCGGTAAGGACATGTTTCTATAGGGCGTAGAATACATAATGGAACTCATATATCAACTACTGTTATATTTACAGTGTGTTCCGATTTTGCTTTGTGTTTCACAATCTAGTTAGAGATAGAGTAGATCTCCAAAGTATTGTCTAGGAAGAAGAGGTGACCTCTTAGTAACTTCTAACAACCTTCTATCAAATGAACCTACAAACCAGCTTTTACCAAGTTAACCCCTTCCCGACATGCGCCGTAATAGTACGGCGCATGTCAGGTCTGTAACTATGGCGACCGCCCGGGAGCTTTAAGCAGTAGACAAGCGGCTCTAATGCCTCCGATCGGTCCCCGGCATTAACCCCTCCGGCGCCGCGTTCAAAGGCGCCGGAGGCGCCATTTTCCCGGCGGCGCATGGGCGCCGCCATTTTGTCCGGGATCGCCAGCTCCTGGAGCATGCTCCAGGGCCGACGTCATGTTGCCATGACAGCCAGGAGCCTGTACGAGGCTCCCAGGCTTGTCTGCAAATTGTCTCTTTTGCAGGCTGGTCTATGCAGCCTGCAAAAGAGAGGATGATTTTTTGCAATGCATTGCAATGCATTAGCATTGTAATGCATTGCATTAGTGATCAGACCCCCTGGGGTTCAACACCCCTAGGGGGTCTAATAAATGGAAAAAAAAATTAAAAAAAAAGTAAAAAAAAATATAAAAAAATATAAAAAGTATTAAAAGTTCAAATCACCCCCCTTTCCCTAGAACACATATAAAAGTAGTTAAAAACTGTGAAACATATACATGTTAGGTATCCCCGCGTCTGAAATCGCCCGCTCTACAAATTTATAAAAATATTTTTCCTGTTCGGTAAACGCCGTAGCGGGAAAAATAGTCAAAAGTGCCAAACCGCCGTTTTTTCACTGTTTTGATTCTGATAAAAATTTGAATAAAAAGTGATCAAAGCAATAACATTTCCCGAAAATGGTAGAACTACAAAGTACACCCGGCCCCGCAAAAAAGACACCCTATGCATCCCCGTACACGGACGTATAAAAAAGTTACGGCCGTCGGAATATGGCAACTTTTAGAAAAAAAATTTTTTAACACAGTTTTGGAATTTTTTTAAGGGGTCAAAATGTAAATAAAACCATATAAATTTGGTATCCCTGGAACCGTACCGAAACACAGAATATAGGGGACATGTCATTTTGGCTGCACAGTGAACGCCGTAAAACCAAAGCATTTTTTCTTCAAATCCACCCCATTCTGAATTTTTTTTCCTGCTTCCCAGTACATTATATAGAATAATTAATGGTGACATCATGAAGAAAAATTTGTCCCGCAAAAATTAAGACCTCATATGGCTCTGGGAGCAGAGAAATAAAAAAGTTATGGGGTTTAGAAGGAGGGGAGTCAAAAACGAAAAACGAAAATCAAAAAATGCCATCGGCGGGAAGGGGTTAAAGAAGTTGTTCAGGACTCTTAGAAATTAAGCTATCAGTGAGAAATGATGTAAAATAAAATAATGAAAAAACAGATAATAAAAAATAATTATACTCGTTTGTTCTGGAGATCTCAGATGAGCTTTGTTTAATTTATTTGTTTTATTATAGCTGGGCATGGTCATATATATACATAACCGAAGAACAGAAACCCAAAAGCTAATATGAATCTAGCGTAAGACCTCATGCACACAGTCATATTACAGTTCCTTAAAGGGATTCAATCATTAAAATTGATTTTTTTTTTCTCGTAGGAATAGCTTTAAGAAAGGCTATTCTTCTCCTACCTTTAAATGGCTTCTCCGCACCGCCGTTCTGTAGATATTTCGGTTTTCTTGTGTATGCAAATGAGTTTTCTTGCAGCACTGGGAGTGGTCCCAAGCGCTTCGAGATAACTCCTGCGCTGGCCTCTTCTTCTTCTGGCACAACTCACCGTGATGTCTTCTTCTGATTGCGTCTTCTGGCTTTAAATGGCATGCATGCACAGTCGGCTCTACCATAAGGCAGAGCCAACAGCGCATGTCTCCAGTCATATTCTTGTGCCCGCTTACACGAGCTTAGTGTGTAAGCAGTCACAAGAAAATGGATGCAGACATGCGCTTGCGCATGCATGAATTTTAAATCCGAAAGAAGCCAATAGAAGAAGACATTGCGGGGAGGCATGCAAGAAAAATCAGAATACAGTGCTGGAGAGTTTTCTCATTTGCATAATGAAGAAAACCGGGATATCTACAGAACGGTGGCGCTGAGAAGACATCTAAAGGTAGGAGAAGAATAGCCTTTCTTAAGGCTACTGTATTCCTATGTGTTAGGGAGAAAAAATTAAATTTTAATGATTGAATCCCTTTAAAGTGTTCAAAAATAATAATAAAAGTTGAATGGAGTTGCATATCTGTCTATAAGGCTTTCCATATGACTTTGATCCCATAGGAGGCAAAATTTATATTTATGAGATAGAAAACAGTTGTGGCATTCCCTATTGCATGTGATATTTTGAAACTATTCTCTTCCAGAATCAGTTCTTCCAGAATAGACTCCTATTACGGATGAGCGAGTAGTATTCGATCGAGTAGGTATTCGATCGAATACTACGGTATTCGAAATACTCATACTCGATCGAGTACCACTCACTATTCGAATGGAAAAGTTTGATGCAGAACCAGTATTGATTGGCCGAATGCTATACAGTCGGCCAATTAACGCTGGTTCTTCTCTTACCTTTAGAAGTCTTCTCCGTGCAGCTTCCCAGCGGCGTCTTCCGGCTCTGAATTCACTCTGCCAGGCATCGGGTCTGGGCAGAGTCGACTGCGCATGCCCGCGCTACAAGAAAATGGCCGCTTTGACTGTAAGCGGCCATTTTCTTGTAGTGTGGGCATGCGAGGACGCTGCACGGAGAAGACTTCTCAGAGGATCCAGCCCGAGCCTCACTCGTGGACTTGGTAAGTGTAATTTGATTGAATGTTGCCTACCCCTGAAACGAGCATTTTCCCCCCATAGACTATAATAGGATTCGATATTCGATTCAAGTAGTCGAATATTGAGCGGCTACTCGAAACAAATATCGAACATTTTACTGTTCGCTCATCTCTAATTCCTATGCATCTGATGCCATAGTGCAGAGCTAAAAGCACTCTATATACGTATTGCATACAGGTTCCTTGTCTGTGAGACACTGCTGTGTGCATTAGGCCTTGGCTTGAATAATTATTTTCAAGATACCTTGCTGCACTTTTCCGAGAGGGTCTGTCTCATCCTTGAATCTGTTCACAATGTTACAATGAACCCGCTGGTTTAAATTAAAAGTAAAAAGGGAACTGCATATGTTCCTAATTAAGATACTGGAGGATAATGACCTGTATTTGTGCTTTATGCTAAGTGTTTAATGTGGGATCATAAATATGGTTAACTGCTACCAGCTTGTGAAGAAAGCCGTAATTGCACTGTTAAAACACTAACAAGGTTATGTTTTTACTCTTTTTTTTTAAATATGGAAATCATCTCAACTCGTTCCGCTTCTGCTCGGAATAAAAGGAGCTATTTCTTAAGTCTTAAACCTAATGAGATGTAAAAATAGACTTTAGAGATTCACCATGTGTTTGTTACATTATCACCAAATATTACTCTAATGTGCTCCTGTACTTGGCTTGTGCAGACTGTCAGTTTTCTACAATGATTTTTTTTGTTTTGTGAATTTATGGATATCCGGTGTAAGTAATTTCATGAATCATAGAGTTTACATCATGGGCATGTCATGTATTTAGATCTTATAATGTTGCTAATAATGGAACCTGGAAACTGGATGATTATTTACACACTGTTACCTGTTATGCAGCTATTGTAATGTGTATTAAATGTTACCGTTTATAGTTCTTAGTATATTAGAGGGGTTTAGCTGCCATTTCCTTGGTTCATGACTAGAGATGAGCAAATTTTTCAAAAATTTGATTTGCTAAAATTTTCCGGTATGATATGAATTGATCCCAGTTAATTTGCGGTGAATCACATTGAAAAACACCTATTTCCTGGCAGCAGAGAGCCTATATAGTGCTGTGTTTTTTAGTGATGTTCCACTAGGGGACCTGAATCAGCGATGCAATGATCGCTGGTTCAACACCATAGACTGCAATACACATACGGTCTTACTTCTGGGCAGGATAAACCAGGTAATGGGGGCTACTAGCAGCCTGGTGTCACTAGCGAGACCCTGGGCTGCAGAAGATGCATATCGTCACCCCCCGATCTTGGGGGTTTCGAGGGGACATGTTTGGTTGTTTGATCGTGGCATCCAAAAGGATTAAAACCCCCGATCAGAGCTATGCTCCGGCCAGGGGGTTATGGACCGGGGTGTTAGCTGTCAGTTACAAGTCACAAATGGGTTAAAGGGCTCCAATATCACAGGGCTGGCTGGGTGCTGATTGGCTACACGCATGACATTGTGCCCAGATTCCCTTGCCCCATGTCCTAATGTGCAGCAACCATTTTTGGAAAAAATATGATTTGTTAACCATGGAGCGTGAGGAAATCTGGATTCGGTGCAAATTAAATATTTCCTGAAATTCACATCGAGTTCCACTCCATCAGCTTTGATCCACTCATCTCTATTCATGACCTGACTTATTTTTATATTTTTGGATACATGTGGTTTTGGAGGCTATGAACATAGAAAAAATAGCAGGAAAATGTGTCTGTTTTTTGTTGTTTTTAATTTTTTTTTAGTGGTGTAAAGTATTATTACATTTTTAAAATAGTTTTCTTTCTCCATTGCATAGATTTTTTTTTTATAGGTGACACATAGTTTTGTGTCTCCAAGGGCAGGGCTATAACCTATGATGTGGGCGTGGTAGTGTCATTCTTTTTATTCAAATTTATTTTATTTTTAATTAGGAACTTGTTCACATAACATATCTATAATCCCCTCTGCTCCATTCCTCAGCCTGCCTGACTCCTTACTGAGCTTCATTTCTTGGAGAACTCCTGTTCAGTTAAGTTGGGTCACTCTAGGACATAATTGCCTGTACAGGCATCTTGGAAACATTGCGATACACATACTTGTATTTAAACATAACCTACAAAGAAAACAGATAGGAAAGTACACATCTGTATTAATAAATCGAGTGGGTTAACCCATTTATGCCTAGAGTTCCATTGTTGGAATGGCAGCCTCATAGCACACAACTCAACAATTTCAACCATAAATGAGTTAATGGCCAAACATAGTCATAAATATGGGAGATAAATCAACTATTAATATCTCGTTCTTAACATGCTAATATATCATATAAAATATTAATAGCAAATATTAGTAATTGTTATTATCAAATTGTTGCTAAATTTCTAACATAATATGGAAGTTTATTAATTATTAGAGATGAGCGAACAGTAAAATGATCGAGGCTCGATATTCGTTTCGAGTAGCCCCTCAATATTCGATTACTCGAATCGAATATCAAACCCTATTATAGTCTATGGGGGGAAAATGCTCCTTCCAGGGGTAGGCAACATTCGATCAAATTATACTTACCAAGTCCACGAGTGAGGGTCGGGCTGGATCCTCCGAGAAGTCTTCTCCGTGCAGCGTCTCCGCGGTGTCTTTGGGCTCTTCATTCACTCTGCCAGGCATCAGGCCTAGGCAGAGCCGACTGCGCATGCCCGCACTACAAGTGAATGAAGAGCCAGAAGACGCCACGGGGACGCTGCACGGAGAAGACTTCTAAAGGTAGGAGAAGAACCAGCGTTGATTGGCCGACTGTATAGCATTCGGCCAGTCAATGCTGGTTCTGCATCGAACTTTTACATTCGAACATCAAGAGGTACTCGATCGAGTACGAGTATTTCGAATACCGTAGTATTCGAGTGAATACCTACTCGATGGAGTACTACTCGCTCATCTCTATTTATTATTACTATTAATAATGGTCGTTAGAGTTCCCTTTTACCTTAACCCATGGGTTGATCTTTTTTTGTATACCAGTCCCAATATCTATCCTTTACAGATCAAGACCAACACTAAAGGCACGGCCACACAAAGGATATCCACAGCCTCCAAAAGCAAGTTAACTGTGCTGGCAATCCCCAAGTGCACAGGAACCAAAGTCCTCCAGTCAAGGTAAGTAGTATAGCACAAGTAGAAAAAGTTCCAGCACAAAGGGCAATATTCAGTAAAACTCCACATTTATTCAGGAAACTTGTCACGCTCTCCTGAGGGTCTTAATCTGAGAACGGACCTTACATATTTTTATTAAATATGCAGCATATATTACCGGTTTTCATTTAGAGTCCATATATATACACAGTTCTTTGAAATATGCACGTATATTCTCATTTTTGTTCTTTTGTGCAGATTTCCCCGATCATGTGATTCCTGACACATATGTGAGGTCACATGATGGGTTTCCATGGTTATTGTGAGTATGTTTGAACTCCGTATGGATAATCATGGGCCTCCGTCGGAGATCACATGTTCTACACAGACGTGAATTTACGTAACTTACGTTCATTGACGCAATGGCTTTTGCTTCGGCTGTTCTTCCACACCTATTTTGGATTATCTCCATGTTTCTTTTAACTACTACATCAAACTGGATAAGTTGTGTTTCAAATTTAGGGTGCCGATTTTTTTGCTCTGGCGTATATATATATATATATATATATATATATATATATATATATATATATATGTGCAGTTTGAATACAGCAAGATTTTTCCTTTGTTTATGTTCTTATGCATATGTCTAGGTATGTGCATGATCCCTCCCTCTTTCACTCTGTTTTTAACTACTTGTTGTTGTCTGTTAATTATCCTGATTGTTCACCTGTGGGCATCATTATAAATAGACACCATATTGCTCATTTGTGTATTGCCATGAGTAAGGGATAGATATCCCGAAACGCGTAGGCTTCTTGTGCTGGGATGTCATGCACATACGTAATGTGAGTTTGTCCATATTTTTGTCTTTTTGATTCCCTTGTCTGATGCATGTTTTTTCTGCTTTTTTGTTTTTTTTATTTTTTTATTTTTTATGCAACAAGTTTCCTGAATAAATGTGGAGTTTTACTGAATATTGCCCTTTGTGCTAGAACTTTTTCTACTTGTGCTAAAGGCACGGCGCTTACTCCCGAGTTTCGATAATAACACATAGCCTTATTGTGCCCAGTAAAAACACACAACGCTGTCAAAGCATTTCGGGGTTTTCCCCTTTTTCAAGGGGGATACAAACAAACCAAAGTTTCCTTCCAGATGATGAATCAGACCTCTGCTGTCTGGTGACCCTTCAGGAAGTAAATGGCTGTACGAAGAAGAGTGCCTGGCAACTGTAATGATGTCCTCAGTGAGGACCCACTAGTCACAGTTGCAGCTCCTACCTGGACACCAGCCTAAAACAGGCTGGCGGGAACGTAAAATGCAAAAAAGTTAAAATATAGAATGCTACTGGAAATTGGTTCCCATGCTCTGGGAGTCCTGTTACTACTTGACTGACAAAGAAACACATTGCCTTTTAATGTCATTTGAACCAAAACCCAATAAAGTATACATTTTATTCCAGATTGTTCAGGCAATCCATTATTTCCAGTAGCGCTTTGTATTTTCCAGGGTTTTTTTTTGTTTTTTTGTTTTTTTCTCTTTCGCCTTTCAGGAAGTAGAAAAGCTCTAGTGGTGAGATATGTGTATGCAAATCTGCTGACCCCAGAATTTCTGATGAAAGCAGAGGCAGGGATATAGGTGATGACTAGGTGACTATGTGACCCAATGGAAGTACTCCAAATCATGTGTCTAATTTACATATTGAAACATGGATTAATCTCAGCCCTTTAAGAAACAAATTTAAAAAAATGTGTTGGTTAAATGTGGTATAAGGAAAGAAGAAGTTAAGCTCTAATACATCTGATGGAACCAATATCTTAGTTATTCACCCGAGATCCTTTCCTTCCTTTTCTGGTCACATTGGCAGTCAATCATAGTGAAACACTATGGCTGAATCTGTGACTGTCGATTGTGAAAAATGACCTGGCACCAAAAACCAAAGGTTTGTTTCTATATTATTTTAATCCCACAGACATGCGTCAGCCAGACCTGATCCCTCGCCCACTTATAGATCTCTTTTCAGCGATGGAGGAAGTTGCTGCTTTTCTGTCTCCTCGGGTTTCAATATAAATCAATATAGCCAGCAGGCTTGGAATTAACTGCAGGACAATAAATGTAAGATGTCTTATTTTAAACAAATGTAGAAAATATATTGTAAAAAAACCGCAAACTTATTTTTGCTCAATTTTTTATTTTCTTCTGTTAATAATGAAAAATCATCAAGAAACAAACATTTCAGATGTGCAGACTGGAGCAGAAGAACAGATGCAAGTAATGGATATCACCAGCCGGTTTGTCCTCTTCATACAAGGTAATGGAAGAATTTATTAGCCTGTCTATGCCAATTTTCTGGCATAGATGAGTGTTAACATGTCGTATCTTTGGCACATGACCAGTAATTCATACAAGACCAGAAAGGGGTATCCCCACAGCAACAAAAATCAAGATTAAAACCTAACTTTTATTAAAGTCATTTAAAATAAGTCTATAAAGTTCATGTGTACCTCCTTCTACCACCTAGTGCAATAAAATCACTATTCCTCACTGAGTGGCAAATCTTTTTATGTAGGCGTGTGTTCTGTGATACCTAATCCATATGTCGGGTGTTCACCCTGAATCTAGGTACTTGTTCACACCACTCTCTACAACTCACCTAAGCTGACAGGTGCTCGTTCTGACCGCTCCCTCTCCCCTCCTCAAACATTTGGGTTTCAAATTGACTGTGCTGGGAGTCTCTGCCTGAGCCTGGACACTTATGAGAACCTGCAGCTCTGGACCCTGCTAGTTATTCTGCCTGTATCTGTGAGGACAGATTGATATTCTAGGACATCAGATATGTTCGTCCCTTATATTATAGCGTCTCTACGCGTTTCATCAAGATCATCAGGAGACGATTAAAATTTTTTTGCAGGCTGCCCTAATAACTATAGCCTGCCATCTAGCCTATTGCAATACCAGCGATATGGCATGTGGTAAAAACCACAGTTGAGACCGGGACCCTGATGGTGGTGAGCCTCTTTACTACAACCGGGATCCACCATCAGGGTCCCAGTCTCAACTGTGATTTTTACCACATGCCATATCGCTGGTATTGCAATAGGCTAGATGGCAGGCTATAGTTATTAGGGCAGCCTGCAAAAAAATTTTAATCGTCAGGTTCCGGACCAAAAAACGGGTAGCCGCGACTTAATGCTGGTGTGTACTACACCGGCATCCAGTCGCACACTCCGCTCCGGATTAGGCCCAATGAATGGGCCTAGTCAGAAGGAGGGAGTGTCTTTAGGCCGAATTGCGAGGCGATTCAGCCTAAAGACTGAGCATGTCCGGCTCCCATTGAAATCAATCGGAGCTGTCTTTTTGGTCAGGATTTTGAGACGGATACGGCCTCAAAATACTGACCAAAAGACCCTGTGTGAACTTACCCTAATATTTAAGCATTTGCAAACTTTAATAAGACTGGCATAGGGAAGTATGGTTTCCGGTCCCAGAAGGACACCAAAATCCCCACAGACTATTGCGCAGGTTCCGGCCCTCCTCCATAGGCCCAGAAGAACAGGTGTCGACAGCAGAGCGGGTAGGCAGCCTCCGCACGGTGTTGCAGAGGCTCCAGCCCGAAATGCTAACAGCAACTTTCTTTGAAATTAACTAAAAGCAGAAAAAGTCTTGAGGACATTAAGAAGATATTACAGAAGAAGGTTCTTACACAGGTATTTCTCATAAGAATTCATAATAACTCACGGACACAGTCATACTTTTCCGATAGCTTATGCGCATCATTATTTGCAAATCTGTCTTCCATGATGTAATTAGGAAGTCAGGTGCCTCAGTGTTGCAAGCCAATAGAGGGTGTTCACTGGAATGTGCAAGCCTGTCTTCCCTGATGTAATTAGGAAGACAGAATCTCAGTGATATGGCCCAATAAAGGCTGCTCCTTTTAACATCATGCTCGACCTTCCAAGAGGCCTTTGTTTTGCAATGGTGCTGGGATTATTACCAGGTATATATTACATCATGGAAGACAGATTTGCATATTCTTCCCATGGTCCCTTGCAAAGTGGAGTGCTAAAGGCTTAATCTATGGTGGTCTCTCCCTAAGGAGTGACGATATCCCCTTAACCGCATCATTATTTGTCATTTTTATGCCGCAAAGTGATTGAATGTGAAGTTGATTATGGAAGCAGCGTTACATAATGTACATTTATTCAACTATTTTTAGGATTAAATAGTCAATTGACCCAAACCAGCAAGAGATGTTAATTGAACTGCTTGGGATTAAGAGGACCTGTCTATAATTAGATTTTAATGAAAACTAATCTTTCTAATACTTGTTAGTTAGCCATTCAGCTATTTCCACGTAGACAGAGCTTAAAAGGTTTTCACAACATTTTTACAGAAATACAAGTTAAATGAAATCTAAAATGAGGATTTATCTTTAGTTTGGAACAATGTGGCCACATGACTACGTCAAATAACCAGGTGGACTTGACTTGATTAAAATGTTGACATTGACCCTTGAGTATATTTCTGAGAATAATAAGGGAGCCTGATTAATACTGGAATACTGTACAATTTGTGCCTAGTCACTCCCCAAGCAGGACGAACACGATATCAGTTAGTAAATTTAGAGTAGACTTTAGTTAGAAAAGTGGCAGATAATGTTTGAGGGTTATTTTTTTAAGAATGATGTGGAAATGGATTATATGGAGTAAGATTAGTCACATATTGTAGCTTGAATACCTTCATTAAGCTCTGTTCACAGCTACACCAGTATTTCCTTTGTGTTCTTTCTTGTATGAGCATGGTATCCATTTAATAGCAAACACAAATGGCACCTGAAAGACCCTTGATGATAACGGATACACTGACTTTCCATTGTGGAATCCAATGTTTTACTGGAAAGGAAAGCTGCATGCTAAGCTGGTATTTGATAAAACAATCTCCAGTAGAGTTATGAATAGAGATGAACGAGTAGTACTCGATTGAGTAGGTGTTTGATCGAATACTACGGTATTCGAAATACTCATACTCGATCGAGTACCACTCGCTGTTCGAATGTAAAAGTTCGATGCAGAACCAACATTGATTGGCCGAATGCTATACAGTTGGCCAATCAATGCTGGTTCTTCTCCTACCTTTAGAAGTCTTCTCCGTGCAGCTTCCCCGCGGCGTCTTCCGGCTCTTCATTCACTCTGCCAGGCATCGGGCCTGGGCAGAGCCGACTGCGCATGTCCACTTCTAGTGCGGGCATGCGCAGTCAGCTCTGCCCAGACCCCATGCCTGGCAGAGTGAATGAACAGCCGGAAGACGCCGCGGGGACGCTGCAAGGAGAAGACTGCACGGAGGATCCACTCACTTGTGGACTTGTTAAGTATAATTTGATCGAATGTTGCCTACCCCTGAAACAAGCATTTTCCTCCCATAGACTATAATAGGGTTTGATATTCGATTCGAGTAGTCAAATGTTGAGGGGCTACTCAAAACGAATATCGAACCTCGGACATTTTACTGTTCGCTCATCTCTAGTTATGAACATATCCTTAGCAGGTTTCATGTGCAATTGGACAACCTTTCTCCTAGTCTTTCTCTACTTTTGTGACATATTGTACTTTAATCATGCAATTGCTAGTATGTCTTTGGAGTATGAGAGGAAACTCACGCAAACACATGTAGATCATACAAACTACTTGCAGATGTTGTCCTTGGCAGGATTTGAACCCAGGACAAATGCTAACCATTGAGCCACCGTGCTGTCCTCTCTCTCCTACTTTCTGATGCTCATGATATTGCATATCACAATCCAGTCTCTCTTACTCTGGAGGGATAATGTTTCCCATTAAGGGCATGTTTAACAAAAGGATAGTAGACCAGGCAAGAATGAATTACAGAACTACCTTTAGAAACTAAAGAGTCAGTCATAGTAGTAAATTGTTTTAAAGGCAATAGATATGGGGGAGAAATCAGAGTAACTGTAACATAATGCATTGATAATTCCACCAACAAGCCCTGGCAGCATCAAAACAAAGGAGCTGCACATAGTTGGGCAAGAAAATTGATATAACGCAGTATCACCTGATGTTCATTTAGACATGTATAAGTACTTTTGTGTATTGTTTTAAATCTAGAAAACTAATTTAATAAAGGAAGACATTCAGTATATGTTTTACAACATATCTATCTGTGTGTGAGCGTTACGGTCAGCATGTTATCTTAAAAATAATAATAAATAAATAACCTGTGGAGCCCAACTGGGCTCTGAACTGCAGAGTTACCCTGGTGTGAACAAGGCCCGACAGTTAGCATCACTGCCAGGCTACTCCACCAACTGGGTGATCTCTGTTATAGCACAGAGACGACCTCTGCAGCACAGAGCAGCCACTAGAGGAGTGCAAGTCTAGCCAGAACAACTGAGCTAGACTGACCAACTTAAAGTGTGTGCTACCAGTTCCAAGCAAACATACAAGGCAGCTTACTGCCCAAACAACTAATGGTGTGATTCTATCTCAGAGGAAATAATCTAGCTATGACCAACTAAAAAACCACACAGGAACCCATGCACATAACAATACAGCAATGAGGATCTGGAATGAGGCTAGGGCAGCGAGCTGAGTCACCTGCCACATTAAATAGGGAAAGGGCGGTCCCAAGCAGCAAGCCCAGCTGCCCAAGCCGGGTGCTCACTGCTCAACACCCTAGTCAGTCAGGCAACCAACCATGCCCACCTGGCTGCGAGGACTTAACCCCTGCTGTAATGGAGTGCCAGCAACAAGGAGGTGGTGACAGCCAGCAAGACCCTGCAACAGAGGAACGGGCTGCGACCTGATCCCTTGGCCGCAGCTGCCGCACTGTCCTAACAATGAGCTTCATCAATTTTTTGTCAAATAAAGTTTTTACTTCAAATAATTATAGTTCAGTATAACACAGTTACTAGACAAAGTATAAGAGTGATATGGTTTCTTCTGTATACAGTGCACGCATACATTGCCTCAATAACCTCAGCTGAGTAAAATCTTGCCTATAAGAGTAACATACTTTTTTAAATATTGTCCAAAACATTGATAACAAAGGTTAATAAAAAAAATATAAAAATGAAGGATCAGCTACCTCTGCATATTGTTATCTTCCCCTTAGGTGACTCTGGCCTCCTCTGGCCTCGTTTTGTAAACAACCTCCAGCCATCTTTCCTAACAGCAACTACTGAATTCTGCTCTCCACCTATAACAGTTTCTTGACACTGAGCTCCTCTCTGTCTCCTTCTGTGACCCCCCACCTCCTCAATCACATCATGATGCAGAAGAAAGCTGCGAGACCTTAGCAGGGGGCAAATTGCTTGCATTCCCATCAGCAAAGCACATATATTACTGTTTTAATGTAGCTAGAATGTGATACTCGCACCAATTATATGTAATTGTGAAACACTCACAGTGAGTCAGGTTAACGAGGTTTGCGGGAAAATAGAGAAACGGCCAATGTATTAATTTCTGGGCAATACGCTCTGATCAATCACTCTCATTAACTCAACACATTTTCATAATTACACTCTACAGGGAGGAGGAGAGGAAGCGGATTCCTGAGGGTAAACTCTTCCCGTCTAAATATAAATCAATTTCAATAAACATAATTAATCTTGTGTTTGGAGCATTAATAAAGTAGAATGGAGCAGAGACATGCAGACTAGAAAGCGAGCTGTTTAAACTCACTTTCAATAAAACACTGTCTGCTTGTAGCTATAAATATATTCACGTCAGCTATGGAAAATGTAAAGTTCATTCAGTTGTATAATGAAAAGCTGCTTTTCCACGAAGAGTTAAAATCTATAAAAACGTTATCACTGCTTTACGCAAGCAACAACATATATCAAATAATCTACTGACCAGATTACAACTTAAAACCCCGTTTGCCCATTATTTGCATGTCCCTAATGTAATCTTACATGGACTTGGATTGAATCTGTAGGTCAGTTGGGCATTCTAATATCCTCTGGTACCCTCACAACCCTTGGTAGCTTTGGTTTATCATGGGCCCATAATTGTGGCTATTGTAATGCATGGCAGGGGCAGAATGATCGTTAGGCGAAGGTAGAAGGCCTTCTAAGATATCAACTCACTAGAGGTGAAAGGGAACTCAAGTGTATTTAAAAAAAAATAATGTGGTGTTGCTGTATAATAAGCATTTGCCCATCAGTCCATCACTTTTCATGAAGCTCCTGGGTTCAATGCAAATTCCATATTAGAACCCCACACCCCCAACTATATTATATCATTTGTAGTTATAATAATGATTTTTTTTTTGTAAATTAAGCTTTATTGGATTTTCAAAACAACACAAATGAACATATAGCATTAAAAGCAATAAATGTATCAATGCAGTAACAAAGTATTCAGTAGTGCTTGTATGTAACCACAAAGTGAGCAACTAAGGACACAAAGAAGTTGGAAAGTAGGGGTAAGGGAGGGGACAATGGATGCTGGGAATAAGAGACTAAGTGTCTCAAAGAATATCATAATTGACCAGGGAGTTCCCACAGGTGCACCCAGGTAGGATCTAAGAGAAAGCATACCATGGCACCTACATAGAGCTGAACTTCTGGTAGGTGCAAAATTCAGTGGGAAAGTTCCTCCATACGGGCCACTTCAGAGACTTTCTGTGGGAAGAGAAACAATGTAAGGGGGGATGGGATGCCCTTTATAAAGGGATCAAAGACTTCGATATAGACATGAGTGGTAGCCAGAGTCGCTTGTGGGACCTAGGGGGAATGTGGGCCATGAGTTAAAAAATATGTTTACAGGGGTCAAGGGTTCTGAGAATTCAAAAACTTGGTTCAGAATCCACTCAATGAGCGAACAGTAGCGGAATATCTTTTTGCATTCCCACCAAATATGCAGGTAGGGGGCAGGGGCCTTGTGACAGTACCAACACAAAGGGGAAGCCTAAAGAGAGAAATTATGAATTACAGTGAGTGTTTTATACCATCTGGTGACCAATTTAAAGCTCAACTCTTGCAAGTGTACACATATAGAAGGGCCAATAGAGCATTCAAAGACAGAGGGTATTTCTCCAGGGGTGAGGGATATTTCAAGTTCTGCCTCCTATTTTTGTACATATGAGGAAAGCTCCATACCTAGTTTGCACAGTAGTTTGGAGTAAAAAGTAGAGAGAGGTCTTGGCGTACTTCCGGAGTAGAAGCTGCTCCAGCCTTGAAATAGTGTGATTGCTAGACTCCTGCCTTAGCGCTCTCAGGTATATTTCCTTAATAAATTGACTTGTTAGAAAATTAGTCTGGAAGGAGAGGAAGTATTGTGTGAGCTCAGAGTAAGAAGGGAAAGTCCCATGAATTAGTAAGAAGTCATAAGGTAGCTGCCAAACATGCTTTGGTATGGTAGGAGCTAAGTCCAAGAACTTTGAATAATAATACTTTTTATGATATAGCTCTAACATATTTCATAACATTTTATATATCACCAGGTTCATGTACAGACAAGAGCTTAACCCATTCCCAACCCATAGCACTGCAGATGTCAGATCTTTTAAAATGGTGACAGCTCTAAAAGCAGAGCACAGCAAGACCCATATCTAATGCCCACAATTAGGGTTCAATCTGATGCTGGTATTGCTTTCTGAAGACCCTCCTAAAGTCTAAATTAGCTCCTCAAAGCCTGACCTCACTGGTCCATACCTACTCCTGTTCTTATGTCAGCCTAATGGAGGCTACCAGGCATGTCATAGTAATAGAGCTATGTATAAAAAGAGAGAAAGAAAAATCAAATCACTCCCCCTTTTCATATATTTGAAATAAAATAAATAAGCAAAATAAACCATACACAAATGATACATCCCCAATACTGAAAAAAGCTTGGTTCACATCTGTGTTCTGGTTTCCAATTGGGGAGTCCGCTTGGGGACCCCACGAACAGAAACCTATACGCATTAAAAAGTGGTTAACTAAAGGAAACCCACAGACCCCATAGGGCCTCACACCTCGGGTTCTGTAATTGAATCAGATGCAAAATCCATGGCAAGATCAAGCTGGATGCTTATTTTTTTAACTGTTCTGCTTTGATCTCTGTCTTCTATTAATTCAATGGGAGGCAGATTCAGGGCAGAATTTGACACAGATTTTAAGGAGGATTCAACCTCAAAATTGGCACCAAATTACGCTGTGTAAACATACCTTTAGATTCCTGGGCTTGGGTTCAACTCCCATCAAACACCATCGCCCCCTCCAGTCCACCTTAAATTGAGCTGTTCGTTTAATTCACCTCACGCCCCCGATCAGCTGGTCCCCTCTTCCAGTCCCTCCACTGGCTACTCATAGCCCAGAGAATTGAGTTCAAGCTACTGACTTTAACATACAAAGCCATCCACAACCTGGCCCCTCCATATATCTCTGAACTAATCTCCGGCTACCTGCCTACACATAACCTCAGATCCTCCAAAAGTTTAAACACACCTTCTCATTCAAAGAGTTTTCTGTATTTTCATGACTATGGAATATTGTAGACTCACACTGAAGGCATCAAAACTATGAATTAACACATGTGGAATTATATACTTAACAAAAAAGTGTGAAACAACTGGAAATATGTCTTAGGGCCCCTTCACACGGCGGATACGCTCACTGCTTTGGAGCGTGTAAACGTTCCGTAGCAGCGGCGTCTAAAGCAGTTCCCATTGTTTTCTATGGGAGCTGGCAGATGCGCGCTCCCCATAGAAATGAATGGAAAAAGCAGCCCATTCATTTCTATGGCGAGCGCGCGTCTGCCGGCGTCCATATAAAACAATGCGATCTGCTTTTAGACGCCGCTGCTACGGAACGTTTACACGCTCCAAAGCAGTGAGCGTATCCGCCGTGTGAAGGGGCCCTAATACTCTAGGTTCTTCAAAGTAGCCACCTTTTGCTTTGATTACTGCTTTGCACACTCTTGGCATTCTCTTGATGAGCATCAATAGGTAGCCACCTGAAATGGTCTTCCAACAGTCTTGAAGGAGTTTCCAGAGATGCTTAGCACTTGTTGGCCCTTTTGCCTTCACTCTGCGGTCCAGCTCACCCCAAACCATCTCAATTGGGTTCAGGTCTGGTGACTGTGGAGGCCAGGTCATCTGGCGTAGCACCCCATAACTCTCCTTCTTGGTCAAATAGCCCTTACACAGCCTGGAGGTGTGTTTGGGGTCATTATCGTGTTGAAAAATAAATGATGGTCCAACTAAACGCAAACTGGATGGAATAGCATGCCGCTGCAAGATGCTGTGGTAACCATGCTGGTTCAGTATGCCTTCAGTTTTGAATAAATCTCCAACAGTGTCACCAGCAAAGCACCCCCACACCATCACACCTCCTCCTCCTCCATGCTTCATGGTGGGAACCAGGCATGTAGGTCCATCCGTTCACCTTTTCTGCGTCGCACAAAGACACCGTTGTTGGAACCAAAGATCTCAAATTTGGACTCATCAGACCAAAGCACAGATTTCCACTGGTCTAATGTCCATTCCTTGTGTTCTTTAGCCCAAAAAATTCTCTTCTGCTTGTTGCCTGTCCTTAGCAGTGGTTTTCTATCAGCTATTTTACCATTAAGGCCTGCTGCACAAAGTCTCCTCTTAACAGTTGTTGGAGAGATGTGTCTGCTGCTAGAACTCTGTGTGGCATTGACCTGGTCTCTAATCTGAGCTGCTGTTAACCTGCGATTTCTGAGGCTAGTGACTCGGATGAACTTATCCTCCGCAGCAGAGGTGACTCTTGGTCTTCCTTTCCTGCGGCGGTCCTCATGTGAGCCAGTTTCTTTGTAGCATTTAATAGTTCTTGCAACTGCACTTGTGGACACTTTCAAAGTTTTCCCAATTTTTCGGACTGACTGACCTTCATTTCTTAAAGTAATGATAGCCACTCGTTTTTCTTTACTTAGCTGCTTATTTCTTGCCATAATACAAATTCTAACAGTCTATTCAGTAAGACTATCAGCCGTGTATCCACCTGACTTCTGCACAACACAACTGATGGTCCCAGCCCCATTTATAAGGCAAGAAATCCCACTTATTAAATATGACAGAGCACACCTACAGGGACTACCTTTTTGAAGCTCATCAAGAGAATGCCAAGAGTGTGCAAAGCAGTAATTAAAGCAAAAGGTGGCTACATTGAAGAAACTAGAATATAAGACAGATTTTCAGTTGTTTCACACTTTTTTGTTAAGTATATAATTCCACATGTGTTAATTCATAGTTTTGATGCCTTCAGTGTGAATCTACAATGGTCATAGTCATGAAAATACAGAAATCTCTTTGAATGAGAAGGTGTGTCCAAACTTTTGGTCTGTGCTGTATATTCAAGAGCTACGGCCCTCTGTTTCATTTCTTACTGGTTTTCATTAGACCCTAAAGTATAATAAAAGAAGTCCCAGGGGGTGAGGAGAAATAACAAACACTTGCCTCACCTCTCATGGGCATCTTTGCCATGTCTGAGGTTCCCCAGTGTCTGCTCCTGACCACTAATAGCCTCTGTATGAGAACAAGCACCCCAGAGTGACCACTGAGGCTGGTGATTGGGCTTCTCAGGTGACCCAGGGGTGCATTACGTCAACGAGGCCTGAGGAGGACACCAAGGCAAGGTGCATATAAGTGTCTGTTATTTTCCCTCACTTCTCTGATAGCATGTAGCAGCCAACCCCTTTAAGAGTAAGAAACAAAATGGGTGTATCAATTGTAACAGGACTATATATAACTGCTTGTGATATCATATATTATCTGTGATTATCCAGATAACTGCTAATCAGTAGTGAGCATTTACAGATAAGAACTCTTGTGCAACAACATTGTGAATCCTCTTGCAGCTAATTTGCCAAGAGCAAGAAAACCATCATAGAACGTCTCTCTCATGACTCTCTAGCAAATCTTCACTGGTGTGCCAATTATCACGGTCCCTTACATGCAATCTAGTAGACAGCAGGAGAAACTGCATTTTGTAAGGTGATGGCCTACTCCCTAGACTATAGGGCCTTTGTGTAGTTGCTGATGGCATGTTTGACCCAGGTATATTTACTAACTTATCTCACTTGAGACAGTTATCATAGAGTTAAAAACCAAATGTAGATCTGCTCTAAATATACATTTTTACAACACAATAAAGAGAAGTGATGAAGACTGCCACTTCATATGATACGACAGTCGTGATCCCCTGTGCACTCGAGTAATCTGTGCCTCATTCAGTAAGAGGCATATGCTTGTGCCCTTTGTGTCTTATGTATGCCCTCTTAGAGCTGTTGTAGATTTAAGTTAAGATAAGATAAGATAATCCTTTAATAGTACCACCATGAGGAAATTCAGATTTGAACCCTAAAATATACCAATGTCTAGTATAAAGTCCCATGCTCCCCCCACAACTAAGCTCCACTTTGGCACTTGTCAGAAAAGTGATCAGGGTAGAATAAACATGGAAAATTATTCAAATTTTGGTGTAAAAATGACCTTAAAATGTACTTCAAACACTACTTTTCTCTCCGCATGATTTGTGCGGACACCACGTGGAAAAACACGGACCCCATTATAGTCTATGGGGTCCATGTGCTTTCATTGCTCACCACTTTTTAATGCC
The DNA here is from genome assembly GCF_031893055.1 of Leptodactylus fuscus. Classification (NCBI taxonomy): domain Eukaryota; kingdom Metazoa; phylum Chordata; class Amphibia; order Anura; family Leptodactylidae; genus Leptodactylus; species Leptodactylus fuscus. The sequence goes on along the minus strand of NC_134273.1, from coordinate 59,281,780 downwards.
TTCGGTATTCCATTTGGGGGGCCCAAAGCGGACTCCCCGTATGGAATACTGAACGCAGATATGAACCAGGCCTCAAAAAACAAAAATATTTGTAGAAGTTCTACTTTAACATTGTATCAATATATTAACAGTAGTCATAAAGTCATTTAGGAAGCCACATAACTAGTCAATGGAAAACCCTATGATATACCTAAATGTAAGACAAGATTCATGTAGTGGTTTAGTAGAGCACTAGAGATTTCGCCAGGGAAAAAAGAAGAAAATCGGATAAGTAAAAGATTATGGGACAGAAAAAAAAAATCACCAAAGTCTCCATGACAGTATGGCCAATCTATACTCTAATCAATTGTAAAACTGGAATGGTTTAAAGGGATAAACTTTCAGCCTGTTATTAAGTGTGCCCTCTGTGGGCTCTTCTACCTCAACGTGATTGTTACTTTAAGCGGATGTTCCCAGAAGGTTCCCCAAGTCATATATTTCTGCTCATTAGTGAGTAATCCATCTTCTATCCCTGGATCTTTATTGCACACGTTCGGCTGGGTGAAACTAATATCTTTTTTGGTTGATGTTGTTCACTTAAAATCAACAAGACTTTAGAAAAGATATAGATTAGCAATAAAGGTTTATCCTGTAATAATTACTCCAAGCTCAGCGCTGGAATCACAAATCAAAGCCGGATCGTTAAGGGCAGGTTAAAAACAAAATGACAAAGGGTTTCAGAAAGATTAATATTGGGATAAATCAATGCTTTCCTATCTCTTACGCTTCCTCTGGTATTTTTTTTATTAAAGGAAATCTCTTCCCGATGTGTAAGCCGCATATGTGCTTCCATAACACCACGCTTCGGAAAACTACATTTATATAGCTTTTTTTTTTTTGCCTTTGTATTAAAAATAAATTATAAGCATCACACCAGCAAAATTAATAAAACTTTTGATCCTTCCTTGGGTTTGCTTCAAGCTGCTTGAGTATTAATCATGAAAGAACAAAGAAAATGTTTAAATACAGTATGAATGCAATTTAGGGGATGGTATTTTATTAAAGCGGTTGTAAAAATTACTATATATATATATATATATATATATATATATATATATATATATATATATATTATAAAAAGAGAGAGAGAGAGAGAGAGAGAGAGAGTCAATAGGATGGAATCAACTTGGACCTGATGTGTCCCTAACTTAGAAAAGTACAGGAAAGATAGCCTTGGTTCACATCTGTGTTCGGGGATTCTGTTCCCCTCTCCACATGTAAAATGCGAAGAGAAAAACACTGCAAGCAGCACTTTTCTCTTAACATTTTTAATGTGGAAACCGCTTTTTTATGCCAATTAGGTTTCTCTTAAAGTGTAACTAAACATTTGGACAATTGATTTTCTAGCAGTATTTGTGTCGTAAATAAATTTTGTTACACACTTATTAATACTAGAGATGAGTGAACAGTGAAATATTCGAGATTCGATATTCGTTTCGAGTAGAGCCTCAATATTCGACTACTCGATCGAATATCAAATCCCATTATAGTCTATGGGAAAAAATGCTTGTTTCAGGGGAAACCACTATTCGACTAAAGGAGAGTCACCAAGTCCACAAATAGCAGGAGGAGCGCTGTGCAGTTAAAGCGCACGGACCCCATTATAGTCTATGGGGTCCGTGCGCTTTAACTACACAGCGCTTTTAGTTGCGCTGATAAAAAGTCAGCTCCCTCGTAACAGCAAGCTGCCAGCTCTCCTGACTTGCAAGGACGAGCTTGCTGCAGAACCAGCGTTGATGTGCAGCAGTTCTCGTCCTTGCTAGTCAGGAGAGCTGGCAGCTTGATGTTATGAGGGAGCTGACTCTCTTTCTCATAGGAATGCATTGAACAGCGTTGATTGGCCAGTGTACAGCATACGGCCAGTCAACGCTTGTCCTGCCGGAGGCTCGTCTGTGAGGAGGCAGAGTCTAAAATCGGACCACAATAGAGACTGCTGTGGTCTGATCTTAGTCTCCACCTCCTCACAGACAAGCCTCCGGCAGAACCAGCATTGATTGGCCGAATGCTGTACACTGGCCAATCAACATTGGTCAATTCATTCCTATGAAAAAAAGTAAGCTCGCTCATAACAGCAAGCTGCCAGCTCTCCTGACTAGCAAGGACGAGCCTGCTGCAGAACCAGCATTGATTTGCCGAATGCTATATACTGTATAGCATTCAGCCAATCAATGCTGGCTCAGAATCGAATATTTACTGCAAAAAGCTAGTAGTATTCGATCGAGTACGAATATTTCGAATACCGTAGTATTCGATCGAATACCTACTTGATCGAATACTACTTGCTCATCTCTAATTAATACATTTTTGAATGCTTTCTGTGAAATCCTGCATTTTTTACTCTTCCCCTTGCTTTTGTATTGAGAGTTGTTCCTGCCTCTCACTGAATGTTGCTGTGTACAGGAGTACGGGGCTGTGTAATATGTAAAGAAAATGAGGGGAGGGGAAGGTCACTGTTAGGATGGGGTCCCGCAGGTTTTCATTCCGGCGCACAGCGCCACCTGCAGGTCAATCCAGCTCTCGCCTTCAGTGTCGGATGGTGAGGTACATAGTGGCCAAGTCCCATTCTCCCCCTACTGAGCATGCTCAGACCTTTTGGAGGTGCTCAGAGGCTAAGTCCCATTCGTCCCATACTGAGCATGTCCGGTGAAGTTGTGACCACCGCCCCGTGGGCGGGGACTTGCCTTTATATGGTGTGAGCCGATGCCCGCCGGGTGCTCACACTTTGACTAAATTTTGAGACAGGAGGTCAGGGCTAGGTTCCTGTGAAAGGCAGGTTGTCAGCTCAGGGGTTCTAGTTAGGATTCCTTGGCTCTGCCAGTGGGAATCTGTATTCTATTGCGCTGTCTAGAATATTGTAGGTCTAAAGCTGTTGTGGAGCCATTTATGTTGCTGACCAGGGGTGACATTTAACCCTTGGCAGCCTCTGCTGCAGCCTACACTCAGGTGCAGTTCTCCAGTAAGTTTACTGGTGTACGGTTGTTGCAGCCTGTTCACATTGAAGCTGCACAAACATATTCACCCAGTGAAGTCAACTGGTGTAAATCCTCATTGCAGCCTGTTCACATTGAAGCTGTACAAACACATTTGCCCAGTGAAGTTAACTGGTGAACGTGTGTTGCTCCCTTTTCACACTAGTGCTGTACTGACATACTGCTGCTTTGTTCAGGCACACGGTTGCCCTCAGGGGCTTGTGGACTTCACTGCAGTGTCTTGCAGTCTAGCGGTTCTGTTGACATTAAAAATTATTATTTTTATACATATAGACAGAACCGTAACAGTCACTTAATACCGTCATATTTCACACATTCATTCAAACTTATTTTCCTATTATTTTGGCTTTCAACACTGCTTGAATACTTCTGGGCAAGCTCTTGATCAGATTCAAGCATGTCTTGACCGAAATCTGATCCCAGGTCTCTTCTACACATTCCCAATATTGTTCCATACTGGTCAACTCACTTGTGTATGAGTACAGCTTTTTCGTCAACTTTACCCACAAGTGTTCAAGTGGCTTGAGGTCTGGGGACTGTGGGGGCCAATCGAGTACCTCCACTTCATTGTCATTTAACCATTTCTTTGTTAATCTTGCTAACGCTTTGGATCATTGTCCGTCTGGAACTATATGTTGACCTTTTCATACCCATAGTAGTAACTTGTTTTGTAGGATAGTCACATATAGCTCAGCATTGAGACTACCTTTAATCATGTTCAAGCATTCAATGTTTTTGGCTGTGAAACAACCCCTTATCATTAGGCTTCCTCCCCCCAATCTTGACAGTTCCTTCAATTTCTAAACCTGTTAATCCCCTTTTCCCTTGTTTTCTTGTTTTCCCTTGTTTAGTAAAAATTTTAATTTAGATTTTTAGGAACAAAGCAGTAAAAATGCAGTTACATAGCAAGAATCTACATAACTAATCATATGCTAAATCTTTGCAGGTCAAATTTATGCATTGTATAGCCAAGATGATTGTCTATAAAATGATGGTGGTCTCACGTTTGAAGCTGTAGTGGATGGTGAGATATAGAGCCTGAAAGTGAAAATTAAAAACATATTTAGCCTTTTTCTCGACAGAGCACCTTGTGTAGCAACCGGCCATATGCCCCTGATTGGACAGCGATTGGCTACTGTGGTGACATAGAGTACAATATTTTGGCCTGTTATCACTGTATATAAGTACAAACCCCATTGAGGAGAGAACTGCAGAATATTTGTGACCATTCTCTTGGAACAGGAGTGGGGACTAAATTACAACCTCTCAAGTGTTTTGTTAGCATATCATAACATTGTGTTGTGTTGGTTTAATAAGAAATTTTAATCTATAACCAAACTGGAGATCAGTTAAGCTTGTGTCACATCTGTATATCTCACAGCAAAGTACAAAATTATGTTTTTCTTTAAAGTGGGTCATCTTACTCCACTCTTCCTGACATATGTTGTGCAAAAATGAAAGACAAGGTATACTACATTTGTATATTAAAGAAGGTGTCCCTCACAAGAGTAGAAACGAAGAATTGTATCATTTTGAGATCAGGGTTTGGCCCAAAGATTTGTTTCAGGCTAAGATTGTTCATTATGAACAAGCAATACATTTACCTTCCCTCGCCTCTCTCTGGGCATCCATCAGCATGTAGTGCTTCCTTGAGGTCCTCTTCCAGCCTGGGTGATGTCTAGCTCCCTTTCAAGGTCTGTGATTGTTTCTCAGCAAGCACATAGGTCTGCAAAACCCCCACGGCAAATCAAGTCTCAGCGGTCTGAAAAGAGTCCTGAGTGATTAACCCCCCAAATGTTGGTTTTGTTTTGAGCCTGAAAGTTTTGAAAGATCCAGGTAAAATCCAATTTTATCTGAACCTGTTCATCTATATACAAGAGCCCCCATGGTGCCAAGCAGATTCTGGAGTATGAGAGGCTGGGTACAGGGAGGCCTTCTCATAATTGAAGGGGGTTCTACTTTAGCCTGTCATCTCTTAGAGTATAGAAGTTATGTGGGGAGGGTTTTTTTTCTGGATTTCTAGATATGGTCTGGACTTTACTACAGACTTTGGACATTAGACCAGTGCCAGGGTTGAGTGTGAGGTTGAGTTTGGGCACAAGTTTCATTTTCGGGAAGGAATGAGTGTTTATGGTTTAGATTTATGTATATGTATGTATAATTTTGTCACTAATGTCTTGTTCTGTTTCTTGGTATCATGACAACTGGATCAATCAGTGGATTTGTAAATTAATTAGTGTCATTGAGGAGTTTTTGATGTGAATGTGGCTGAACCAGTCAATGTACTAATGTGTATATATTGTATGTATGTAATGTATTATAGATTAATCATTAATGTTACCATGTTGTGTTGTTTGTAGAATATTCTGTCGTAATGTATCTTGTCCTTCTTGTTATATGATATGTTTATTTATGTTGTGGTTATGTGTTACATTGTTGGCCAAAAGTATTGGCACCCCTGCAATTCTGTCAGATAATACTAATTTTCTGGAAGAAAATTATTTCAAGCGCAAACTCTTTGGTATTAATATTTTCATTTATTTTGCTTCCAATGAAAAAACACAAAAGAGAATGAAAAAAAGTCAAATAATTGATCATTTTACACAAAACTCCAAAAATGGGGCGGACAAAAGTATTGGTACCCTCAGCTCAACCTTTAGACAAAATAACTGCGAACAAACGCTTCTGGTAACCATCAATGAGTTTCTTACAATGCTCTGCTGCAATTTTAGACCATTCTTCTTTGGCAAACTGCTCCAGGTCCCTGAGATGTGAAGGGGGCCTTCTCCAAACTGCCATCAAGAGATCTCTCCACAGGTGTTCTCTGGGATTCAGGTCTGGACTCATTGCTGGCCACTTTAGAAGTCTCCAGTGCTTTCTCTCAAACCATTTTCTAGTGCTTTTTGAAGTGTGTTTTGGGTCATTGTCCTGCTGGAAGACCCATGACCTCTGAGGGAGACCCAGCTTTCTCACACTGGGCCCTACATTATGCTACAAAATTTGTTGGTAGTCTTCAGACTTCATAATGCCATACACACAGTCAAGCAATCCAGTGCGAGAGGCAGCAAAGCAACCCCAAAACATTAGGGAACCTCCGCTATGTTTGACTGTAGGGACCGTGTTCTTTTCTTTGAAGGCCTCGTTTTTTTTTTAACTGTAAACTCTATGTTGATGCCTTTTCCCAAAAAGCTCTACTTTTGTCTCATCTGACCAGAGAACATTCTTCCAAAACGTTTTTGGCTTTCTCAGGTAAGTTTTGGCAAACTCCAGCCTGGCTTTTTTTTATGTCTCTGGGTAAGAAGTGGGGTCTTCCTGGGTATCCTACCATACAGTCCCTTTTCATTCAGACGCCGACGGATAGTACGGGGTGACACTGTTGTACCCTCGGACTGCAGGGCAGCTTCAACTTGTTTGGATGTTAGTCAAGGTTCTTTATCCACCATCTGCACAATCTTGCGTTGACATCTCTCGTCAATTTTTCTTTTCCGTCCACATCTAGGGAGGTTAGCCACAGTGCCATGGGCTTTAAACTTCTTGATGACACTGCGCACGGTAGACACAGGAACATTCAGGTCTTTGGAGATGGACTTGTAGCCTTGAGATTGCTTATGCTTCCTCAAAATTTTGCTTCTCAAGTCCTCAGACAGTTCTTTGGTCTTCTTTCTTTTCTCCATGCTCAATGTGGTACACACAAGGACACAGGACAGAGGTTGAGTCAACTTTAATCCATTTCAACTGGCTGCAAGTGTGATTTAGTTATTGCCACCACCTGTTGGGTGCCTCAGGTAAATAACAGGTGCTGTTAATTACACAAATTAGAGAAGCATCACATGATTTTTCACACAGTGCCAATACTTTTGTCCACCCCCTTTTTATGTTTGCTGTGGAATTATATCCAATTTGGCTTTTTGACAATTCTTTTTGTGGTTTTCCATTGAAGACAAATTAAATGAAGATAATAATACCAAAGAATTTGTGCTTGCAATCATTTTCTGGAAGAAGACGCATGCAGAAGATGGAAACCTGATAACAATGCAATAGGTATTATATAACCAAGCAGTTCTAGATAATCTAGATAATTTACATGCTAAATATGGTTATAAACTTACTTAACAGTAATAATAGAATAGAATAGAATAGAATAGAATAGAATAGAATAGGACAAAACTGTATAGTTACTCCAACTCCAATGATAATTGACACACGCATATACCGTAATACACTGTTGTTTTTAGATTAACACACACGGTTGGCGGCTGGTTCTCTTATTGTTTCAGAACTATAAAATTATGGAACACGATCCCACAGGATCTGGTAATAGCAAAGACTACAGATATTAGTGTACAATGCTGACAAAACAGATGAACTTGAGAGACTTAGGGCTTTTTAAAACTCACTCTTTATGTAACCCTGTACATATAATGGAAACAGATGTGCAATGCGTTTAATCTATGGATTCTATCAATGTTCTTAAACGTTACAGAATAATTCCAAAATATAATATCTGACAAAAATATACAACAGCAATTACCGTATGAAACAGAAACTCATTGGTAAAATGTACCCTAGCACATCATATACACTAGTATATTATTATATAGTATACAATAACATAGTATTACAGAAAATAATATACTTATATAGAAATAACACGGTTCAAACTTTTCCCCAACAAGAATCCAGAGTGCAAAGAAAATGTACACACCAAGAATCAAAATAGTGTTACATTACCTAAAGTGCCTCTTAAACCGTTCTACACAGTGTCAGGAAGAATATAAAAATGGTTTGATAATGTCTGCAATTTCACCAAGTAAGATCATATGCTAGAAAAAAAAGGATATAATTTCTCAAAAAAGTACCTTCATGTTGGAACCATTTATGCCTCAAGGGTTTTCATAGGAAAGAGATTCCATAAATTCTCCAATCGAACATTCTCCAGTGAAGGTTGGTGATTTACAATGTCTACTGCATGATATATTTCCTAGACACCAATCTCTTCAGTCTGAAATGTCTTTCATTCCTCCATTGTTTTGGATATATATATATATATATATATATATATATATATATATATTTACCAATCCCTTGTTCTCACAGGAGAAGAACCATATACAATGGTGACTGATGGTGTAATCGCCTCTCCCCACTGATAACATACATGCGCTCGACTGAACCACTTGTATTTCGAGGTTGGAGGGTGACAGGTTAGCATTTAGGATTTGTTTGTGTCCAACATTTCCCCCATCCATTGCTACCCATTTTTTCGTTCTTCTGGTCCTGCAATTGATAAGAAGAATGCATAGGACAGCGCACATGTGACTGTAGAATAACGCTATGCAAAAGAATACAAATCTAAACTAATAAAGGAATACGTATTGTATAAAAACAGTTGTAGAAAACCTAAGTGGGTGGGTGTATTGCAGATCTGTTCTTACTTGCCTTTCCTCTTTGCTTGACATTAAGCCTTCAGATATTTGAGTTAGGAAATGACACGATTTTCAAGACAACATGATATTGTGGTTTTGCGTCACAAAGTGATCTGCTATTTGTGTCTATGTGTTGCCACTTAGTTGTCGTGTTGTGAATTGCAGTCTGTCAATGGTCTTACTAGCATTTGTGAGAAATTGAAGGGTGTGGTCTGGAAAAACAGGTATGTTCCAGCCAGGCAGCTAAAGGGTGTATGGTAAAGACCGACAGAACCTGTTTAACTAAGGCCTGATATAGACTGTGTGTCAGAACTAGGAAGTGTGGCACCACACTGACAAAGCTGAGAGTTCCTGTGTGAACTGAACCTACAAACCAGGTACTGTGCCACCATTTGATGTATCCAGAGTGAGAGTCTGCCAGCCAGGCTCCTGTATAGTCAGGGGACAGTTTCTGTTATAGTTAGTTCTCAGCCGAGAAGGCTTTTGTTTTGTTTGCTTATGCCTTTGCAAAGGCAGTTTATGCACCAGAAGTGAAATAAACGCTGAACTTGTGTGCAACCTGCAACTACCTGAGTGGTTCCCTACACATATCACAATAGTGTGTTTAATTAAATATGTAGTCTTTATAGGCTTGAGCTAAGTTAAGGCATTATTATTACCAACTTAGACTTCCATGGATGAGATGGGAATAACCATCTTTCTGCCTCCTTCAGGTAGTCGAGAATTGTGGAAGCTGTTCAAGATATTTTTTTGTAATTCCCTTGGAGATAAACAGGAGTTATGGAAACAAAGTAGCAAAGCAGGGCACACGCTGTTTCCTCAACTCCCAACCACAAGGAAAAGCCACATACTCTTGGCCATGTTTGGCAAAATGGGAATGACCCTTTAACTATGGACACGTCTGTACACTGTACAATAGTAATTGAGAAAGTCTTATTAAAGTTTACTGCAGTAGCGTATTTAACATGTGGAGTGCCAAGTCAAAGTTTGCTATCTTTGTGCATATATCCAATATAAAGTGCTGCTAAGTATTTTATTGTATATAACAGTATTTTTTTTAATTTCTGAACTAAAGAGAACCTGGTATGTAAAATGAGTTTCTCTTATATGAATCAGTCTAGATGGTTAGAGATCTTTATGAAAAATTATTTGATATAATAGAATTGGGCTATTACATTATGTTGAAATAATTGTAAAACCGATTCTGTGTGGAGTGATATAATGAATAGGATCTTAAAATAAAGAGAAAAGCAGAAAATCAATGCTAGTATGAACTGAAAAGTAAATGTGACTTAGATATCTATGAAAAGGACTTGATATAAAAACTGCAGACAGTAAAGATACTTAGGCATATTCAGCAGAGAAAAAGAGAGAATGTTCCACGTAGAGCTTTTCCAGGTGGAGATGAAGACATACAATTCAGCAAACTGTAAAAAATATATAATAAAAGGAAACATAATTTGAGAAAATCTGCAAAAAAAAGCTATTATTAAATATATTTTATTGTGCATACACTACATACAGCATCTGTGCATAAGCAGTATGGAAAATAAACACAATGCCAACATTAGTTTTTTGTTTCTAATGTAGATTGTGAGCCCCACATAGAGCTCACAATGTACATTTTTTTCTCTATCAGTATCTGTCTTTTTTGGGGAATATGGGATGGAAATCCATGCAAACACGGGAAGAACATACAAACACCTTGCAGATGTTTTTTTTTGCCCTTGGCGGGATTTGAACACGAGGACTCCAGCGTTGCAAGGCTACATTGCTAACCACTGAGCCACCGTGTGGCCCCTCCAACATCAATTTTTTCTATGAAAAATTGCACAGTAATTTAAATGTACCGCCAAACAGTGATACAGATTCTCCTGAACAAAAGAAGTCCTCATAAAACTGTGTCGATGAAAAAATAAGAAAAGATTTTTCTATTATTAAGGATGTTCCGGCCTGGTCATTAATGTGTTAAATAATGAATTACCAGTGTTGTCTGGTTTGGCAAAACCATTAAGGGGGTTTTACAGGACTTTTAAATTGGTGAGCTACTCTTAGGCTAGGTCAGCAATTGAAGATGCGTGGTGGTCCACCTCCAAGGATTCTCTTTAATCAGTTGGTTGAAGATCTGAGCACCTCTTCCTATTTTTGGGCCATGTGACATCACCTTCATTGGTCACAATGTCTGATGAATTGATGCCAAGCACAGACACTGCACAATTGTATGGGTCTGTGCTTGGTAAGTACTGATGAGACTACAGCATTCACTCAAGAATTGAAATAAACAGCATAAAAACCATGGAATCTTGTGTTGGTCAGATCTCTTCCAGTCTTTAATTGATGATCTGCGGATAGGTCATATATTAACCCCTTCCCGACATCCGCCATAGTATGGCGGATGCTGGGTGTTTAACTATGGCGGCCACCCAGGAGCCAGATGGTCGCCATAGCCGCCAGGTGTCTAATGCTTTATACAGTAGACACCCAGTGCTATTGCCCCCCATCGGTATGTAAGTAAAACCATATAAATTTGGTATCCCTGGAATTGTACAAAACACAATGCAATAAGGCTGAAAAAAAGTAAATCCACTAACAATTACCACAAAATAGTGTCAAACGACAGGATCACTTATAAATAAAATATAAATGTTTATTGTAATATATAAAAAAAAATAACAATAAATTTAATAAATATTAAATATGGGAAGGACCAATATATATAAATGCCATAGAATGGGAGGTTACAATGTAGTAATATAATGATGTTATATGATATACTGAGCTAGGTCACATATAGGACATGTGCAAACCACATACATAAACTGGCTGTGACAACAAAGTACCTAGTGCCATAAAACATCAATAATAGGGTGAAGCACATAACACATAACATAGGTATTCAAACAAACAGTGAAGGTGTATGGAGACCTAGCACAGACTATAATGCATAGTATATATGAACCTACCAAACTATGGCGCCCCCGACGCGCGTTTCGCCACTTCCTGGCTTCGTCATCCCTGGAATTGTACCAAAACATAGAATACAGATTACACGTCATTTTGGCTGCATAGTGAACGCCGTAAAACCAAAGCCCATAAGAAAGTCACACAAATGCATTTTTTCTTCAAATCCACCTTATTCAGAATTATTTCCAGCTTCTCAGTACATTATACAGAACAATTAAAGTTGGCACCATGAAGAACAGTTTGTCTCCCAAAGATTATGACCTCATATGGCTCTGAGAGCAGATAAATCAAAAAGTTATGGGGTTTGGAAGGAGGGGAGTCAAAAATGAAAATCGAAATATGCCATCTTATGAAGGGGTTAAAGGCTCAAATATGGTTATGTCTTATATGTTACAAAAAAACAAAAAACAAAAACAAAATCAAAATAACTAACAGTAACAGTTGGTTCATTATTCGTAGAACATAAGCTCAGCGTCCTCACAATGGTCCTCTCACTACTATGAGGACACTGAGCTCCCCCAGGACCAGGTGTTGAGCTCTTCTGGAATTTGTAGATCCTTCGTTTTGATATAACTGTGAACTCCATATACATCTCATGAGGAGTACACGTTTTAGGAATTAGGATCCAATTACTGTTATTGCTGTTCATGGTCATCATTAACAACAGTTCTAGTGAATATAGGAAGTCCTGGATTGAATCCTGGGCCATGTGTGTTATAAATGAACAAAACAAGTGTATCAGCTATCTGCTCTGGTTAACATAGGGAAATTCCTCTTTAATATATCCACAAGATCTAATAGACCGTATTAATAGGGGCTGTTTAAGCAGACAACTTCCTTTAAGATGACTACTGATAGTAAGGGGAAATACCACCGTACTTAACTGATCTTCTGATTCAATACAATATCATGACATGCTAACAAAGGTTTTAAAGGCCGAAATTCACCCTTTTCCACTGGGTGGTCTCACAAATAGGATAGTTAGTATATCCCGCTGTGTTAACATATCAGGAGATCATGTGGCTTGTATAAAAGGTTCTTAACTTGTGAAACACAATCTGGACATGTCCAACCAAGAGGTCAGGAAAGGGCAGATACATACTGTATCTCATTATCCAAGATCCCAGTTACTTTCTCACATGAATCTATGATGTATCTGGATTACAATCACTATGATTACATTTTCCCTAAGAAGACAAACTGTATAGATTATACTGGCACCATGATGTAAAGGCTTACTAACTGCAGGGGTCAATGATGGAAGCCATAAAGGATTAGTTGATCCAACCCATTATTATTTGGAGTGGGGTTAGGTGGCCTGAACCCACATGGCAAATGGCAAACCCCGTGTAGTCCCAACCTGGGGAGAGAACAGTGGTGGTACAATACAGTAGAGCTTTGGCATTGGCAAACTAACATATCACTAGTCAATGTTATACTAAAGGTAATGCAATCTCTTATTTGGATATTGGTTGAACTTAATGTTAGAAGAAATGCATAGTGCTTGTGCATAGATTTCCCGCAGTCTCTCTCTCTTGCGCTCCCTTCACAGTCTCATATTGGCGCTCTGTTCATTCTCTATGATCCTGCTGAAGATACCCTATGCACTGTGCCCAACTATCTTCAGTAGTTCCATAGACCGGGAATGAAGCAGCAGTGTGCATATCCAACCTGACTCTTTATTCGGACAGGGAAACAGGAGCGTCCTGCCCATCATCAGTGGGGACCATCATCAGATGGACTCCTATGAATGAGTTTGTGGACAGGGAATACCATTAAAACTTGAGGCAAGCCCTTACCCTTTCAAGTTTTACTACTGGACAATATACAGTAATGATCAAAAGTAGATAGATAGATAGATAGATAGATAGATAGATAGATAGATAGGATAAGATAAGATAAAATAATACTTTAAAAGTCCTACAGTGGGGAAATTTCAGTATGTTACAGCAGCATAGTAATACAGATACAGGATAATAAACACAAATATATTACAGAAGTAGACACACATGTGCTGAGAAAAGATATACTAGGAGTCCATAGCAGCTAAGTAAGAGAAGGAAGAAGGAGAATTCAGGATCATTTAGTTATCTGTGCAAAGTGATCTTCACTTGGTCTGAAGTAGATTATACAGCCTGATTGGGAGGAAGGACCTACAATAGCGCTCCTTCTCACACTTTGGGTGAAACAGTCGGTCACTTACAGTGCTGCCAAGTGCCGTTAAAGTCTCATACATGGGGTGGGATTTATTCTCCCGCATGGAGATCACCATGGACAGTATCCTTCTGTCACCTACCACCTGTACTGGGTCCAGTGGGCTCCCCAGGACAGAGCTGGCCCTTCTGATCATCCTGTCAAGTCTATTTCTATCCCTGGTTGATATACTACTCCCCCAGCAGGCTACACTGAAAAAAGGCTGAAGCAACCAGAGAGTTGAAAAAGGCCTTAAAAAATGTCCCCTGGACTCCAAAGGCTCTCAGCCTCCTGAGCAGGTAGAGCCTGCTGTGACCCTTTCAGTGCAGCGCCTCCAGGTGATCAGCCCAGTCCAGTTTATTATTGAGGCACACACTCAGGTACTTATAGGTCCGAGAGAGAGAGAGAGAGAGAGAGAGAGAGAGAGAGAGAGAGAGAGAGAGAGAGAGAGAGAGAGAGAGAGAGAGGCATTTAGAAATTTAGGACACTAAATATGTCTTCCGCCAACAATCTTAGCATTCTGACTTGAGAACATTGACTGATTTCTGTGTTCTCAAGGAACTTCCTAAAACACAAGTTGAACTTCACATTTTCTCACAACACATGGTATTATTCATTTATACAATTTGTAAGCCGATGGCTGGTCAGGTAATGGAGGGGGTGTACATCTCACCCAGACTACTCAGGTGGGTGAGATGAGAAAACTCCAGGAATGTTTATTCTCAGCAGACAACTTTCGTCTGCTGAGCATTTTGGTAAATGCTCAGTACTGGGCTGGATTTTTAGGAATGACAGGTAGGTTGGTAGTAGGACCTGTCATTCCACACCCCTCCAGTCCACACTTTGGGGATATTCCGGCAGTGACTCAGCTGCAGAGAGTCTCCTCGTCAAGGAGGCTTAAGAAGTTGCTCCAGCAGCAACACTTTGGCAGAGTTTGGCTGGAGAGCTGACAGAGAGGTCAAATTTTTGGGAGCTGTGTCCTGAGTGATTCTACTGGCTTTTTGGATTTCTGTTATCCTAGGTGAGGTAACCTATTCTGTGTTTAGTTAGAGCCTAGCCGGGGAGGCATTTATTTTTGTATTGTTTTCTTTTGTTGCTGCACTACGTTTTTGAGTGAAAATAAACTCTACCTTTGTTTTGGACTAAAAGAAACCGGGCTTGTGTGTCTATGTCACCCCACCTAGCAACCCAAGACCCTGACAATTCTAACAACATATAACATGCCATTGCCCTGCAATCCACATCTTTCCTGGACACAACATAGGACTGTGGTCACAGCGAAAATCTCTTTTGGTTTTCTTCTTTTTACAGCTTCTTTATCTCAGAAATTCGATCTTAACAGCAGCACATATGTACTATAAATCACCAGTCTTCTCAGAGCCTGATCATGTGAGGATGTTGTTTCCTTTCCATATGCTTTACTGTGATCATCTGCAGGGTATATTTTTAATTAGTGAATAGAAATCACGGAGTCTCTAAGGATTCACCTTTCTTGAAAAATATAATCTAAATCTAATCTACTTTAAAGAGAAAGTGCTATCAGAAAATGAACCATTGTTTTAATCAGGTTTTTATGCTAAGCATATTTTAAGATTTTTTGGGGATTTTTTTTTTTATTTTGCCATGTGACTGCCTATATTTTTTAAAAATTCAGTTTTCAGTCTGGCCACCGAGCCTAAAATAGGTTAGCAGTTCCTGTTCTAGAGCTATCACAGCTAAAGGTACAATGGAAAGATAGGCATGTTAATAGATACAACAGGGTCCAACATTACATTCTATCCTGCCATTTTTAGCACCTTTCCGCCTTTCGGAATTTGCAGTCCTCTCTGAACTGGTTGGTAGAGATTAACTGCTATGCACTGGACACACTAGATAGAGGAAAATCTGCTCTATAATTGTCTCTCTCTAACTCAGAATCAGCCTTTGGTTCATGCAGGACAGATATAGAGAAGTACTGACTTGTACTTATCTGAGAAAAGTGCTTTGTTAGTTATAGAGGTTGAATCAAAGCTTTTTTTCTTTCTTGTCTTATTTCCTATACTCCCTGTTCACTCCTATCTTCGCCTCTCCTCTCCATAGACTAATGTAGAACATTTAAAAAAAGAGGCAGCCCCAAAAAAATTTAAAAAATGAAAAAGTTCTGTTTTATTTTCACAATTTATTAGAATGTCGCATGTCTTTATTAAAGGGATTCTACAATTAAACATTTTTTTTGTGTGGATAAGACATCAGAATAACCTTTAGAAAGGCTATTTGTCTCCGACCATTAAATGTGGTCTCTGCCGCGCCGTTCCTTAGAAATACTGTTTTTTACCGGTATGCAAATGAGCTCTCCCGCAGCGATGGGGGTGGGCCCCAGCACTCAAACAGCAATGGGGGCGTCCCCACCACTGCCAGAGAAGTGTCTCCAAGTGCAGCCTCCTTCTTCATCCGCCGCATCATCTTCAATGTTTTCTGGCGCAGGCTCGTAACTTCTAGCAGAGCAGATCAGACTGCGCAGGCGCACAGGTCACGGGAAAATGGTCACTTGCACAGTATTGTTAGCGGCCATTTTCCCATGGCCTGTGCAGTCTGCTCTGCTCTGCTAGGTTACGAGCCTGCACCGGAAGAAGACATTGAACATGACGTGGCGGACGAAGAAGAAGGCGGCACTTGCAGACACTTCTCTCGCCCCCATCGCTGTTTGATAGCTTGGGCTTGCCCCCATCGCTGCGGCAGAACACATTTGCATACTGGTAAAAACCGGTATTTCTGAGGAACGGTGTGGCAGAGACCACATCTAAAGGTAATAGACGAATAGCCTTTCTAAAGGCTATTCCGATGTCATATCCACAAAAAAAAAGTTTTAATGGTAGAATCCCTTTAAAAAATTTTTTATTGGAGAACCTTAGTTGGCTCCCAGTGCTGCTTGTTTTATACTTCCATAGACTTCTATAGACACATCATCTGACTTATGTGACCTACAGTCCATTTCAAGACTGAAGTGGTTCCTGGTCTCTTCAGATAACCTGCCCAGAAGTTTGATATTGTTTGCACTTGATAAAGGGGAACCTATGCCTTTAACGCATTGTGCTCTGTACTTTTCAATAAAGAGATGCGGTTTGCTTCTATGAGTGACCTAGGTTTCCTTTATTCCTAAGAGCGCAATCGGTCCAGTTTTGGGTTTTCATTCCCTTGCTTCCTTATGCATCTCAAGACTGAGGCAGAGAGAGGGTCAAGGAAATAGCCTAATAAGAGCAGAAAGAGGCAGTTCTCTTTGTTAATACAGATTACAAGTTGCACTATTCATTTATATAAAGTGTGTTGCTATGACAGTGCCTATTTAATTGTCCTCTTGTTAATTGTACCCCAAGCTAGTTACATCAGCCAGTAAGAAGCTTTTATTCTTATAACTTTCTGCAGTGAAGACCCAAAAGGGGAGGCAAAACCTCTAGAGGTCAACATGCTGCTCCCTTCACCATGTCTCTACCAGACTGCCCATGAGGCAAGTGCTGAGGCTGCCCCCTGTACTGTTTACATAGTTATAGTTATCTCACCGTTTTCAACATTTTTGTCCATTTTCAGCATATAGGAGCATTCCGGCCATCATCATGATGATGAAAATCTGTACAGACCTACAACTTCCCACTGCTGAGAATTCGCCTTTATTGCAACCAGTTTGCGTAATTCTTTAGTGGCTACATACATTATTATTGACCTGCATAAACCTCTTTCTTGGACACAATAGTAGCAAGCCCTTAGTGTTATATCTGTAAAGGTATAAATATAGGTTGTAAAATAGACTTTGGGGTACAGCTAAGGAAATAAGCGGTATGAAGCTTTCCCTGGCTATAATGGCGGATTGATGGG
The DNA here is from genome assembly GCF_031893055.1 of Leptodactylus fuscus. Taxonomy (NCBI): domain Eukaryota; kingdom Metazoa; phylum Chordata; class Amphibia; order Anura; family Leptodactylidae; genus Leptodactylus; species Leptodactylus fuscus. The sequence goes on along the minus strand of NC_134273.1, from coordinate 59,264,319 downwards.
CATTAGGGACGCGATCATCTGATCACACGGTGACTATATTCTACAAAGTATTTACCCAGATCGGACAGCCACTTTAAGAGTTTGCTGCTCAAACACATTGTGCTGATTTCCTGTTATCTTTGCTTAGAACAAGCTGTGTAATGCGCAGTATGCTTTTGCTTTCAGTCCCGGCTTGTGTCTATGGGTTAACAACTATGATTTACCGATAGCGGTAATCTAAAATGATAAAATATCTTCAGATCCGGGAAAGTATGTCACCAGAAATTCTTATTACATATGGAAAAAAGAAATTCTGCCCTTAGATCCCCTTCTATAGAGCGCGTCCCCCACCCCGTCTTGCAGGGTATGAATTACCCATCTCATTCTGTTTACTGCCTGTGGGCTATTCTCAATCTTTCCATATGACTTCTGTTCCTGCTTCATTTCTAACCAGATGAAAGTAAAGACTTTTAGCTCCAGCTCTCATACTTAATATCTTTCCAAAGAACGACGCCTTCTGAGTAAATCAGAAAAATGACAATTTAAGATACATACTGCAGGGAAAACTCTGCAAATACTTTAATCGCATATTTATTTGTCATCCATTAGTGCAATACCGGTTATAATTTATTTATGGAGCAATATTCTGTTCGGAGCTGCAGTGAACTGCCTTTATACGTTCCATTCAATACTTAACTCCCTGTCAATGTTTGTAGGCTGACATTTTAGTTTATTTTTATGGTATTTTATAAATCCAAAAAGGAAAGAGTCAATTATGGCGGAGTGTAAGAATATGGAACATAAAATGGGTTATTTTCTTACTTTACCATAGTGCAGCACTTTAAATCCAGTGAATATCACGTTCCCCAGATTATCATCTCTCATGTCCAGGTAACTTCCACATTAAATTTTTCTAAGTGTCCAACCATAAAAAAGGCCTATAATGTCAAATTATCCTTATAATCTCCATAAAATAACATTTCTGGATATTGTTTTCCATTCCTCAGTTATCACGATTTCTGGATCGTTTTTAAAATCCAATTTCCGGTCATTTTCCATCCAAACCCAATCCCGATCCCAATTCCGATGCAAGTCAATGGGATTTTTTAATGATCAAAAATCAGATTTTAAAAATCATCCTGTTCACTACACAGCGTGGAGTCCAAAAATTGAAGGTTTCAATTTTTGGACTCCACGTTGTGTAGTGATTAAAAAATCCCCCGGCTACTTAGTCCCTTCCACTTACCTGCACAGAATTGCTGCCGCTGCCTCTCCCCATTGTTCTTACTCCTCTTCTCTCTACTTCACGTGCCTGCAGAGCGCCGTGCGCACCCCTGCCTCCCAGGCTAGTGTTACTGATGCTGAGAGTAGGTGGGGCTTGTTGTGGCTTAGGAGAATGTGGACGGGTACAGGGTGGGGAGACCTGAATGCATCACTCACTTCTCCCCTCCCAGTACCCACCCACACTCTCCTAAGCCACAAGTCTTCCCTTCTCTCATCATCTGTAACACTAGCCTGGGAGGTGGGGGCGTGTATGGCGCTCTGCAGGAAAATGAAGTAGAGAGAAGAGGAGCGAGAACAATGGGGAGCATCAGCGGTAGCGCTTCTGTGCAGGTAAGTTGAGTGATCGGGATCGGAATTCTGTTCCCAATCTTTTTTAGGCAGGATCGGAACCCGATCGCGATCTTAAAATTTACTCGATCGCCGATCGGGATCCGACCTTTTCCAATCCCGAATGCTCAACCCTAGTACAGTATGAATAAACCAGATGGAGTCGTATCCCTACATAGTCTGACACCGTTCAATCATTGCTGCCAGTGCCATGGACACACCCAGTTGTCAATTAGCTCATAGTCAGTAGGAATAGCTCAAATTTTGCTAAGACGTGAAATGGCAGCGTACTATGAATAAATATATTTATCGTGTATTCCCTGAAATAGATCTGATATAAGTTTGTGATTTTGCTTTTAATTTTTCTATTTTTGTTAATCATCTTTAAATGAACCCTTATCCAGCAGATGACCATATATATTGCCCATATACAATCCTATGAAGCAAAAGGCAATCATAGTGCTATATGGAATAATCCCCAATCACCTTCGCTTTCCTAGCAGTGGAGAGTTATTTTGTTGCATGATTCAGTTTAATGTGTGTAGGAAGTAAGCAGAGCTTCTCCCCCCTCACTCACAGCACGCCGTCACTGAATCTCCTTTCTTTCATGGCAAAATAACCCTCTGGAACATCAGAGCCATGGAAATGAATCACCGTTCTACCAGGAATTTGCACAGTGTTCGGCTCTGGAAGGTAACCTTGACTTCAAAGCGAAGCTTGGTCTGAGCCATCCCGCGCTGGCAGAATCTGCAGCCGCCAAGATGAGGTTACTTTTGTCTTCGGAAGAAAGTCCCTTACTATTGATTCCGAGGTTTCTTTGAACAAACTTCTAAAAAAAAAGTGAAGTTTTATTCCGAAAATAATGCAGTTACTTTGAAATTTATGAGGACAAAGTTTCCTTGTGAGAATAAATATCGTATGTGTAACATTATAGATCCTATTGAGATATAGAAATAAAAAGATTGACACATAATATATATACATAGATAAAATAGGTGGATAGACTACGCGGAGAGAACAATAGAGGTAGAGAGAGGGAGATTGACAACGTCCATCTACGGTAATATTTTTTAATGGTGTATTTTTCACCACCCCAAAAAAATAAAGCTTACCAGTATCAGACCTGGTCTTGGCTTTACATTTTTCATGCTGTAATATAGGAATCATTATTTGTTATCCTTGGAACAGGTCATGTTTTTCCATTTATAAAAAAAAAAGTTTGTAGCAAATATCTTAAAAAAATAACAAATTCAACACAAGAGCTATTTTTTTTTAAATATGGAAATGTATTTTTTTTTTCTAATTTTCACATACAGAAATGTGCTAAAGGCTACCCGTTTGAATTTGTGATTTAGTTGCTATAAGCCAGGCTGAAAATGATTTCACATTAAGCTAACTGAAATAATTAATGGTAAAATCACCAATCGCACTTGGTCTAAAAACTCCGTCTGCATCTTAATTTGGCCACATTATGCAGGGCAAGTGTTATTTGTGGAATTATTGCTCATTTCAGTATTAAGTGATGTATTGCACCTTAAGCCAACAGAAACATGTGACTGTATAGCCTAATTCTTCATCCAATTTATTATTTTATTTTATTGTGCTAGGGTTTGACCAGCGCTTTTTACAAAGTTAGGCCTTTTCGACTGAGGAGGGCACACCTTTGGTTGTAAATAGGGCACATCCCATTTTCCACTAAGTGTAGGTGTTCTGGTGACTGGCTCCATGTTGGATTCACATTATCTACCATAACCTCAGTTGAAAGATAAAGAGGACCTTTCACCGCCTCCACCAACTTCAACGTATTGCATCCTTCAAAAGGTGCCACTCCGCTAATTCAAGCGCAGTGGGATTTTTTCTCTAGCCACCACTGTTCCTGAGCAATCAGTTCATTATGCAATATGTTCATTAGTAGAGATGAGCGAGTAGTGTTCGATCGAGTAGGTGTTCGATCGAATACTACGGTATTCGAAATACTCGTACTCGATCGAACACTACTAGCTGTTCGAAGTTTAATGTTCGATGCAGAACCAGCGTTGATTGGCAGAATGCTATACATTCTGCCAATCAACGCTGTTTCTTCTCTTACCTTTAGAAGTCTTCTCCGTGCAGCGTCCCCGCGGCGTCTTCCAGCTGGAATTCACTCTGCCTAGGCATCCGGCCTAGGCAGAGCCGACTGCGCGTGCGCGGGCATGCCCTCGCATGCGCAGTTGGCTCTGCTCAGGCATAGGCCCCGATGCCTAGGCAGAGTGAATTCCAGCCGGAAGACGCCGCGGGGACCCTGCGCCGGGAGAAGACTTCAAGGGGAATCCAGCCCGACCGTCACTCGTGGACTTGGTAAGTATAATTTTATCGAATTTTGCGTACCCCTGAAATGAGCATTTCCCCCCATAGACTATAATGGGGTTCGAAATCCGTTCGAACAGCCGAACAATGTGCCGCTGTTCAAATCGGATTTTGAACCTCTGACATTTTAGTGTTCGCTCATCTCTATTAATTAGTTCCTCTACTGTCAAATGGGTGATCCTTTTTATCTCTAGCCTAGGATTTCCCACCTGACAGTAGAGAGCCTAATTAACAAATCAGGCCATAAAACTAAGAGAATTGATTGCTTCGGAAGAATCAGGGCTAGAGCAAAAAAAATCTGTGCTGCAATCAGTGGAGCAATGCCTATTCAAAGAAGCTATGGAGTTGGTGAATTGTAGTCTTTAAGATGATCATAAAACTTAGATTAAAGTCACATGAACCCAGACTATTCTAGAACCAGAAGAATGGACACTAGGAATAGATGTAAACCTGCTCTAAGACAATTCTTCTTTCAGACAGTTTTCATAAATCTGGTGCTTTGACCTTGAGTTCATTGTATGACCTCTCCATCCGTCTGTTCTTCACAGAATTAAGTGAGACCTGTAATTATTTGCTGTTCGCTCTTCATTCTGACAAGATATTATGACTCTATAACAAGACTTTGCTGTAGCCTGAGCTAGAACATTTAGCAGCAGTGACTTCTGTAAAACAGCACTGTCATCTGCAGAGAGCATGGCTTAAGATAATCAATTAAGATAAGATAATTATAATCCTTTAATAGTCCCACCAAGGGGAAATGTCAGTGTGTTACAGTAGCATGGATAATACAGTAATATATTTCAAAAGAAGACACACATAAGCTCAGAATAGCAGATAGGAGAAAAATACTAGGAGTCATAGCAGCTAAAGAAAAAAAGAAAAAGAAGACTTCAGGATCATTTAGTTCTTTGTGTGGACTGTTCTTCACTTGGCTTGATGTAAGTTATGTAGCCTGACCGCAGTTGGAAGGAAGGACCTCCGATAGCGCTCCTTCTCCCACTAGGGGTGAAGCAGTCGATCATTGACAGTGCTGCTAAGTGCCGTCAAATATATTACAGAAGTAGACACACATATGCTGAGAAAAGAAGACATACTAGGAGTCCATAGCAGCTAAGTAAGAGAAGGAAGAGGAGAATTCATGATCATTTAGTTATCTGTGCAAAGTGATCTTCACTTGGTCTGAAGTAGATTATACAGCCTGATTGGGAGGAAGGACCTACGATAGCATTCCTTCTCAGACTTGGGGTGAAACAGTCGGTCACTTACAGTGCTGCCAAGTGTTGTCAAGGTCTTATACATGGGATGGGATTTATTCTACAGCATGGAGCTCACCACGGACAGTATCCTTCTTTCACCCACCACCTGTACTGGTTCCAGGGGCTTCCCAGGACAGAGCTGTGCCTTCTAATCAGCCTGTCAAGTCTATTTTTTCCCTGGCTGGTATGCTACTCCCCCAGCAGGCCACACCAAAGAAGATGACTGAAACAAACACAGAGATGAAGAAGGCCCTAAGAAGTGGCCCCTGGACTCCAAAGGCCCTCAGCCTCCTGAGCAGGTAGAGCCTGCTGTGACCCTTTCTGTGCAGCATGTCCAGGTGATCAGCCCAGTCCAGTTTACTATTGAGGAGCACACCCAGGTACTTATTAGGAGCCTTATGTAAGATAAGTGACAGGAAACAAGTCTCATACAATGTGTTTTGGGGTGAATACCCCTTTCTCAGGTAAAATTTAGACCACCGGTGTTGTTAAATTGGCCTGGGGAAAAAAATGCACATATTCTAAGGCTATAACCACATCTTCTCTCCTGATGGCAACATTGGTGTCTATTATGTGATAGACTGTGTGACTTCCATTGTGTTTTGGGGTGAATACTCCTTTCTTAGGCAACATTAAGCCACCAGTGTTGTATAAAATTTTCATGGGAAGAAATATTGACCTATATTCTAAGGCTGTGGACACATGTATTTCACTGGAGGTCTATCAAGCAACAATGGTGTCTATCATGTGATGGACTGTTTGACTTCCATTTTTATTGGACACTACCGTGCCGAAGCCAGCAGAGCTTAATATTTTATCTGTAATGATGTCTACTAATAAACTGAAACCAGCTACAAAGACTTTGATATAAAGTTTTTATGACTTTCTCAGTTCTTATGTTTTTTTCAACCTAATTTTTTTCTCTAATGCTTAATTTCCACATTTCTCACATTGAAAACTGAAAAACAATCATGCCTACTAAACTAATCTCACTGAACAATTCATTTTCCCCCCAGAAAGCAAATGAAACAAAACAGACAGGTCTTATAAATTTGTCTTCACACATGCCTGGGGCAGCCGAAGAGAAAAGAGAAAATTTAGTGTACTTGGTCGCTCTTATTGCTGAGAAAAGACCTGTCTGTCGCTCCAGCAGATTTACTGATCTATAAAGATAATTCAGGTTCAACATTATCAATAAGTCTTACAGATTGTCCCATTGACAAATCATTATGGTTCTATATTTGTGTATGCAGAACAAGAACAAGATAAGAGCATAAGGAGTCTTGTGAGAAGATGTGCTGTAATCTATCCTAGTGAGTAATTGCTGGATGTACACCCGATATTAATGGGCAAACGAGCTGATAAGCCAAGTCACTACTCAATCATTACAGTGTATAACCCAATGGATGTGAAAACACAAAATCCTTTTGTTTTATAAGAGCTAAAATCAGAGAATGAGACAATAATTCAGTAGAAGTGAAAACCAATCTATCAGTTTGCAGTGGCCTTGTAATCTTGCAAGGCAAATATAAGAATGGGTCTGTTGTGTCCCCCCTCCCCCCACCCAAAAAAAAAATGAAGACACAGCAGTCGAAAAAGTTTTAGTGGCTTAAGATCAGTACAGTTGCCGTTACTGATGATGGTTTCCCTATGCTAGAAAAAAAAACTAGAGATGAGCGAGTAGTACTCGATCGAGTAGGTATTCGATCGAATACTACGGTATTCGAAATACTCGTACTCGATCAAGTACCACTCGCTGTTTGAATGTAAAAGTTCAATGCAGAACCAGCATTGATTGGCTGAATGCTATACAGTCGGCCAATCAACGCTGGTTCTTCTCCTACCTTTAGAAGTCTTCTCCGTGCAACTTCTCCGCGGTGTCTTCCGGTTCTTCATTCACTCTGCCAGGCATGGGGCCTGGGCAGAGCCGACTGCGCATGTCCGCTTGTAGTGCGGGCATGGTCAGTCGGCTCTGCCCAGGCTCGATGCCTGGCAGAGTGAATTCAGAGCCGGAAGACGCCGCGGGGACGCTGCAAGGAGAAGACTGCACGGAGGATCCAGCCCGACCCTCACTCGTGGACTTGGTAAGTATAATTTAATCGAACGTTGCCTACCCCTGAAACAAGCATTTTCCCCCCATAGACTATAATAGGGTTCGATATTTGATTCAAGTAGTCGAATATTGAGGGGCTACTTGAAACGAATATCGAACCTTGAACATTTTACTGTTCGCTCATCTCTAAAAAAAACCTAATAATTAGTGTAGCATCCAAGTAATTAGTGCAGCGACCACATAATTAGTGCAGCGCCCAAGTAATTAATACAGCCACATACATATTTCTACATCCTAAAAATATTGAGCACTTATAAATAGTGCCATACAATGTCCAAACAATTGCATGTATAGTGTCACAAGAAAACGTGTACACAGCATGCAAACAAAAATAATTAGCTTCCATTGACTTTAATAGGGGCTGAGCTGTAGTACCAGCACTTGACCACTACACAGAGCATGGAGCCAATGCTTCTGGCACTGTATAGTTTGGAGCGCCGGAGATGGTCCTTATTCAGCAGATTGAAGCGGGGGGCCTGCTGTCAGCTTCACACTGATCAAATATTTACAGCTTATCCTAGGTCTGGACAACCCCCTTATAGGTTTGTACACTTTACTGTAGACAATGAATTTTAGATTTGTTGAGGTCCTGCCAATGAAAATGATTGATACTTTCTACAAATATGTTCTGTTGTGGGAGAGTCAGCGGGTACACATATGTAATAGATGGTTAGATGGACATGTTGAAATTGGAAAATATGTCATATAAATATCTAATATGTTTGGTCAGCCTCATGTTAACTACTATAACGAAATAATAATTTGGTAAGTAAAAAAAAAATGAAACCCTTTATTTTTGGAATCTTACCTAGATCACTTATCGGGAGGATTTATTTCCTGCCTTCACTGCATGAGCAACAGGGATCACCTCTGCATTGTTATTTATGACCAGTTCACATCTTACAAATCAGTACTTTTACAGTGAAAATATTTGTTCCATTTTTTGCCATAGATGTTAAGAAAGCTCCCTGAAATTGCTTTGAAACAAAATAATGTTCTGTTTAGCAAGCCACTTGATCTTTTGGCATGAAAATTGGATGCTGCCGCTTAAGCAGTTTTTCTCAACACAATAATATCTGCAGAGTGCATCTTAAATACAAGTTAAAGTACCATCATGCATTGTATCATAAATCAGCATAACACCCCATGGAGCTCCCCTGTTATCATCGGTTCTCTGACCACACATTCTTGTAAACTGGATTCATTAAAAGGAGTCTACCACCTCCTCCAAGTATATTCAACGTCTACCACTGCCTTACAGGGCGCAGTACAGTGATAAACAGCATGCTTCCTTTACAGATGTCACTTTTGTAGAGTTGGAAAAAGACAACTTTGAAACTCACAACAGGTAGATTGTGTGATGTTGTAGCAATTGCAGGATAAAATCCTATTGCACCTCCTGCAATGGTGCATGTAGAAGATCTCAGGATTCTGAGCGGCAAAAGCAGTGTTCCAGACATTGTCCCGCCTCCAGTGCACTAACTGTCTCATTTGCATAACATTTTAATGGTGTTTTTCTCCAAATCTGTAGTAGTGACATATATAACAAGGATATGTTGTTTATCACTTTAATGTGCTCTGTAACATGGTGGTGGCTGTTGAATATGCTACAGGGAGTTGATAGTCGTCATTTACCTGGATGAAGGTATAGTTATCAAACTGCTCAATTGTAGCTTTGAGCCTTCTGCGTTATACAAATTTCCCCACCTTTAATTTAGCTCTAATTTGGGTAGGGTCTCTAATTTCTGATAAAACCATTTAAATACAATTGTTGCCATTAGGGCTGGAGCTTCCACAGCGCTATGTGGAGGCTGCCAGCCCTATCCTTGCCTCACTCTCGAGTCCCCGCTTTCGGGTTTCAGGAGGCAGGCCATAACCTCTGCAGTGTTGTGCAGCTGTTGCCGGTCTCCTCCTGTTCTGGACGAGGGACTTCCGATTTTGGCCTAGTGGCAAGCCGAAGACTACTTGAGGAGGACTCTGGCTCCAGACCACCGTTGGCTATTCAGTTGTAAGTTGTGTCCTGGTAGTAAATGTTCCTCCTGTATCTGATTGCCTGTTTTTATGACCTTTAACTTGACTTTTGACCTTGCCTTTGCCTTCTGATTTTGTACTGTGCCTGTTCCTGTTTATGATCCCGGCTTGCCTCTACACATCTGCTTCCTGAACACCATTTTGTACTTTGCTACAGCTCCTGTTACCAACTCAGCCTGCCTGACATTCCCTTTGGATTTCCCACTGTACTGCATTGCCCTCTTATTGACGATCTGAACCATACGACTATACTTTCCTCTCTGCTGGGCCTCCGCCTTCTGGGTCCTTGGACCTGAACCGCAACCCAAAACATCAGCTGGTAAGAGATCTCAGTGTTTGGTTTACTGTGATTTATGCTGCGCTGTGTGTTTGGTGTTTCCCAACCCGTACCGGTCTACCTAGAAATGCTGCCAAGTCCATCCTCACCATCTGTGGCTCTGGTGAACACCACTGTGAGATGGTGAGTTGGTACGACCTGGGTGATGTTGAACACATGGCACTGTGTTGACCATTTACATCGGTGTATCTAGTACTGGTTCTCACTTTGGCTCTGAACTGCATCTGCTACCCTAACAACAATATCATGACATGCTGGCAAAACCCTTGAAAAGTGCAACTCACAACACAATCAATGGGGGTCGCACACCTATCAAACACACAATTTATCCTTTAGTGATAAAACATCACTTTGTAATAGGATATTGTGAAAAGACGCTCCTATTGTGATAGACACGCAGATGTAGCCAAGTTTAACATAACTTTTAACACATTAATTAAATAGTTGCTGATCATTTCAAGTTGACAGTTTTTTTCCATAGCTTTTTTTGGGAACTACCACAGTGCAGTCAGTAATCAAACTCACTTGATCATGGCTACATCTGTATCAGAACAAGTTCAGGTAATAAGGATACATACTTACTAGAGATGAGCGAGTAGGTATTCGATCGAATACTATGGTATTCAAAATACTCGTACTCGATCGAGTACCACTCGCTGTTCGAATGTAAAAGTTCAATGCAGAACCAGCATTGATTGGCCGAATGCTATACAGTCGGCCAATCAACGCTGGTCCTTCTCCTACCTTTAGAAGTCTTCTCCGTGCAGCTTCCCCGCGGCGTCTTCCGGCTCTTCATTCACTCTGCTAGGCATCGGGCCTGTAGTGCGGGCATGCGCAGTTGGCTCTGCCCAGGCCCGATGCCTAGCAGAGTGAATGAAGAGCCGGATATCGCCGCGGGGACTCTGCAAGGAGAAGACTTCTCGGTGGATCCAGCCCGACCCTCACTCGTGGACTTGAGATAAAGACTAGAGATGAGCGAACACTAAAGTGTCCGAGGTTCGAAATCCAATTCGAACAGCCGCACACCTATTATAGTCTATGGGGGGGAAATGCTCGTTTCAGGGGTAGGCAACATTCAATACAATTATACTTACCAAGTGCACGAGTGACGGTCGGGCTGCATTCCCCTTGAAGTCTTTTCCCGGCGCAGGGTCCCCGCGTCCTCTTCTGGGTGGAATTCACTCTGCCTAGGCATTCGGCCTGGGCAGAGCCGACTGCGCATGCGCGTGCGGCTCTGCCCAGGCCCGACGCCTGAGCAGAGCTGACTGCGCAGTCGGCTCTGCCTAGGCCGGATGCCTAGGCAGAGTGAATTCCTCCCGGAAGAAGACGCGGGGACGCAGCGCGGAGAAGACTTCGGAGAGGTAAGAGAAGAACCAGCATTGATTGGCAGAATGTATAGCATTCTGCCAATCAACGCTGGTTCTGCATTGAACATTAAACTTTGAACAGCTAGTAGTGTTCGATCGAGTATGAGTATTTCGAGTACCGAAGTATTCGATCGAACACCTACTCGATCGAACACTACTCGCTCATCTCTAATAAAGACATGTCTGAATAGCCTTTAAAAAGGCTACTCTACTACTACCTTCTCTATTTAGATTCTCCCTGCTGTTCCGTTGTAATCCTGGTTAATAACTTTATGTAAATGAGTCCACACCCCTGGGCAATCCCCAGGGCCTCTGAGCACCCCCTGTGTCATGTCCGACAGCTATTTTGGTGTAGTTCACTGGAGAACTGACCATACTGAGCATTATGGCCGAGATTTGAACTGCCAGAGTGAGATTGGAGAAAAGAGAGTGACATAGAATGCGGGGAGGAGAAGAGCAGATGGAGCACAAGCACTGGAGGGGGCGGAATGAAAGGTATAAGGCAGGGGGTGCTCGGAGCTCTTGGGGAATGCCCAGGGTGCTCCATGGGCTCATTTACATAACGTTTACAAAGGGTAGATTTCATTAAGATGGGTCTTTGATTGTGTCATTTATCTGAATGTGTGTTTCATAAATACATGAGATGCTTCAGACGTCAGCTGCCCCTTTAGGTGGTATAGGTAATTGCAGAATGTGAACATACCCTTACTCTCTTAATAAATCTATTATTCTAAACATTTGAACAACATAATGAAGCTTACAGTATAATGTGTTACTTTCAGTTCATAATGAACTGCCATAGTGTTTCATTTCATTGAAATGTCAATGTGTAGCCTGCCCTGACATTGATGCACCTTTTGCCTGTAGAACAGCTTGAATTTCATTGGAACTTGATTGGGCCTACTAATCCACCATCTGGACTATCATGCATTGCAATCTTTCATCAATTTTTTCCTCCATCTACGTCCAGGGAGATTAGCTACAGTGCCATGGGTTGTAAACTTCTTGAATATGTTGCGTATCATGGATAAAGGAATATCAAGATCTCTGGAGATGGATCTTTGAGATTATTGATATTTTTCCACGTTTTTGGTTCTCAAGTCCTCAAATAGTTTTTTTCTCCTCTGTCTGTTCTCCGTGCTTAGTGTGGCACACACAGACTCACAATGCAAAGTTTGGTTTAACACTTCTCCTTTTTATTTAGTTTCAGCTGTGATTTTTATATTGCCCACACCTGTTACTGTTACCATGCTTGAAACAAGGTAATTTACCCACAATTTTGAAAAGGTGCCAAAAATTGTGTCCGGCCCGTTTTTGGAGTTTTTTTTGTGAAATTATGTCCACTTTGCCTTTTTTCTCAGTTTTTTTTAATGTTTTTCCTATATACAGAAAGGCACACCCACGATCACCCTTTTTACTTTCCACTCACACCCCATGAGTGTCCTGAGATCATACGATAATATGAAACAAGCTTTATAAATTTTATATATTTATTAACATAACTGGGTCAGTACTAGTCACTAACAGATACAGAAATATACATCAATGGATAATCAAGCAAATACTGGTAAAAGTACAATATAATACAAAAAATAAAATGGATGTAAAAGAAAAGGAACAATACCAAAATCGTTTCACTGAGGCCTCACTTCTAGGCCTGAGGGTGCATGCTTAAGTCAGTTAAAGAGCATATGGCAGCTACATGCTGTCCAGGAACAAAGAGAGCTTCATCCCCCAGGTGAGACCATATCATTATCTCAGTCTCCACCCTGAGCGATGTCACTAGGAGTGTAAGACCCGACCTCCATCCTTGAAACCAAATAATAAATCATCAGATTTCCTCGCCAGATAACCATAGTGTCAGCCAAGGGGTATGGTGGGGTTTGTGGCAAGGCCATCATCATGTGGACACAATAATGAACCCACAGAACTCTTTGGATAATGAGTTCAGTGTCTGGACCTTTTTCCTCCGCCCAGCCTTGTGTGGAATTGTAGCGTTTCGCTCCACCTTGTGCACCCAAGGAATTTATTGGGGTGACTATAGGATGTTCTCCTAGGGAAATATTATCATGAAACTATATTTCCTGTGTAGTTTGGGTTACAAACAGCAAGTGTGGTGTTTGTGTACTCCGAGGTCTTTCAATACACAACCCCAGGAGGCTCCCTTGCTGTGATAATGAGTTTATTATGGGTATGCAAATGTGGCTAGGAATGGAACAACAAAATGGCTTTGATACAACAGACAGAGCTTGATTACAGACCAGAAATACTGAATTACTGCCAAAAGGGTTAATATGAACAAGGTGTAATAGACAAAAGAAAAATGCAGGACTGGAAATACATAACTGAGGGTCTCTTCATCACAATGTGCATAACAAAACATGTGTACCTTTAAAGAGAATTCCGGAAAAATACTTTATTTTCTGTTAAAATTTCAGGTGGGCAATCAATTATGCCATGACTATAGATAGGTTACAGACAGCTGAATCAAACTGTGTTTTCTCCTTCTGTATCGATGTCTCCATTGCTGAGATAATGATATTTTTGTCAATATGCAAATGAACTCTTTAGAGCAGCAAAAACATTGCAGCTTACCTCTTTGGAGCAATAGCAATGCCTTTGTTGCTCCAAAGACTTGATTTGCATATTAACAAAACAGAGTTATCCCTGCAAATGAGGCAGCGATTCACAAGAGGAAAACACTGTTTTCAGAGAATGCACTGTAGCCTAAAAGTCATCCGAAGAAGACAATGTCTGATGTTACTATGAATACACATCTCAAAGAAACACCCACAAAAACTTAAGGGGATTGGAACAAGGCGCAGATAAAACAACATAGCAAAAATATAAATCCTGTTTGGAAAGGTTTTTTGAGCTGACCAATATCTCATATTATTTTTTTACACTGTATGTTTGAGCTGAACGAACAAGAAGGGCCAAGATGAGAATAACCCTTTAAGGGTAGCGGATACTCTCAGACATTGCAATTACTGAACTAATTATATCACTGTGGAAATGTAACAAAAGAACCATTAAGGGCTAGTTCACACGTGAGTATAAGGGGAGGTTTTTGACAGCGGATTTCGCGTCCAAAACCTCCCCTTATAATGGTGGTCTATGGAGACCGCCGGGCTTCTGTTCTCCGCTAGCGGCGAGCTGCTGCTAGCGGAGAAAAGAAAGGACATGTCCTTTCTTCAGGCGGAAGCCGCGCAGGCTCAGCCGCGCGGCTTCCGCCCCCGGCAACTCCCTCCTATGTCGGCTCATTCATTTGAGCCGACAGCAGAGGGTTAAGCCGCGACAGCGATGGTCGCGGCGGGCGGGTTTTGACAAGAGAGAGACGCGGCTCGCCGCGTCTCTCTCTGTGTCAAAACCCGCGCGGGCAGTTCACGTGTGAACTAGCCCTTAAGCTCATTATAAAGTTAAAGGACTGGACTGGATAGATCTTTTGTACTTTGAAGGAATTAAAGAGCTTTGCTTCTTATTATCATTGTAATGTTTAATAAATTGACGGCATCTTCTAAACATAGAAATTAACAAAATGATTTCCAAAGTCCAAAATAAGCTGGACCCTTGCACAGAATGCATTCACTATCAGCTTCTCAGCATTGCCTCAACCGGGCTCGTGGAGATGGAACAAATGGAATTTTACACAGCTCATAAAAACAAGTGATGGTATATAAACATTACAGGATGATACAAGTGTTTATGGCATAATAGCCGTGAAATTGCATTAGGAGGTAATAGAATTAGGATTTTATTTAACTGCACGTAAATAAAACTTTCACAGCATGTTACAGTACTATGCTGTTTCCAGTTTACTAACCCCTTCATAGCTCTTCATCAGAGACTGTTTGAAGGGGTGAAAGAGCTCTTCATCGGAGACTGGTTGTATAATAAGGATAATGCCAAATGGAAATGGAAAATCCTTTCTTTAAATACTAAAGAATTATATTCACTTATTTTGGGTTTATCTGTCGCCTTAAAAGCTAAGTCATAAGGTACGTAATGAATATACCTCAGGGTGGCTGGTGAGAAAATTTGTCAGAGATGCTATGTACCTCCTCTGTACCTCCCACTATACCTCTGGGCAATGTTTAGCAGTATTAACTACTGCCCTTTAGGTTCCCTGCACTGCAATCAATGCTGCCATCTGCGATGGAATCGCTGCCCCTTGGGCTCCCTGCACTGCAAACAATGCTGCCATTTGTGATGGAATCACTGCCCCTTGGGCTCCCTGCACTGCAAACAATGCTGCCATTTGTGATGGAATCACTGCCCCTTGGGCTCCCTGCACTGCAATAAATGCTGCAATCTGTGATGGAATCACTGCCCCTTGGGCTTCCTGCACTGCAAACCATGCTGCCATCTGTGACAGAATTGAACTCTCTCCTATTATCATATTCTTAATGAAATCTACGCCCCACTATGTACCTAAAAAGGATATCCTATTCAACCACCTGCTAGCAGCTGCCAAATTGCTGATCCCGAAATACTGGATGCAGACGACCTCACCATCCATACAAGAATGGGAAGCTAAAGTGACTCAAATCATGCGTTTCGAGGAACTACTTAGTTGGGCATCACGAACCCATACCCATAAAAGGGATAATTGCAGTCTTCACTGTCATCACTGTGATTAACCCATTGAGTATGAGTATCCCTTCAGTAGGAGAAATCCTCGACCTCTGGTGCCAAAAAAGGTTAAGATGGACAAATATGATAATTGTATTGTTTATTTATATTTTACTAATGTGTTTTTTTTATTCTGATTTTCCTTTCATTCCATTAAGACTGTGTTCACACGGAGGAAGTTGCTACGGATTTGTTTTCAATGGGAGGCAGAGAAAAAAGAAGGGTCCTGCTCGATCTTGCCATGGATTCCATGGCTCAAGACTTTCTGCTGATTAGGTCCATTCATCTAGGTTTCACTAGTAGCAGGATGCCGCGCCAATATGCTGATGCACTACATGATGCAATCCATTGTGGCTAGACCGTGCACCAAAATGCCAACGGCGGAAAATGAAGAGGATTTCCTCTTAACTTTCTACTGTGTGCATCGATGACCAATGGTGGCAGATTTTTTTTTTTTACTTTTAATAAAATGGTTAGGATAGTGTGGGAACTGAATACAAAGTAAAACAAAATTTTAGAGATTTGATCAACACTAGGTATGTGTGTTACAAGTTAATCAGCTTTTCTAAGCACAGTTAACATGGTTTTGTGACAAGCTATATATACCAATTATCTTATCTGTGTGTATGTGTGACCACCAAGTCGAGGAACTCAAAAAGAGGAACAGACACCAAGCAACCTAAGCCCGCCTTCACACGGAGTAACGCCGGCTGCCATTCACAGCCGTACACGCAAGCGCCACGGAAGGCTCCCGAACACTTCCCATTCACTTCAATGGGAGCGCTCGTAAAGCCGGTGCTCGCGTGTATGGCTGTGAATGGCAGCCGGCGTTACACCATGTGAAGGCAGCCTTATAGTGTAGTAAAGCTAAAGAATCACAATGGATATACAAAGAAAAGTACCAAAAGACTACATCAAGGAATAGTGGAGGTGGCGCTCTCAGGTCAACAAGGATCAACACGTATTGGACGGCTGAAACTTTATTAGGACGATGCACTATTCCTTGATGTAGCACCAAGTCAAGGAGGGTGAATTTCACATTATCAAGGGCTTTATTACCATGTTGTGACATTGTGTTCAATTAGTTTCAAATTGGAAATCAGTAAACCACTTTTTGCCACATGGAGTAGCATACTTGGTCACAGTATCCTATACAGTAAAAAAGTATGCTATTTGGAGTACTTTTCTTTTCCAAACATGGCAGCCTTTAGTCAACACATGCCACTATATGCCTATACAATGACATGCATTAGAAGGATCCAGCAGAGGCATACCCCCAGAAATGTAAAAATGGTTATATCCGTTTAGTAATTCATTGGTATAATACATAATGGGATAATACTTTCAAGTATAAGGTTGAATTTTGAAAACATTGGATAAAAATTGCTATTTAGATGGCTCATTATTTATTTTCCCATACATTTATAGACCATACTGTATATTCAAATAAAAAGTTGAAAATTATTTTAGATAATTTCTAATCTCTTATGTATATGTATATGTATGTATATATATATATCAGTTTTTGTCTGTCTGCTCTTTATGTGCGACCGAACGACTGGACCGATCTTCACCATATTTGGTACACAGGTACATTAGATGCCCAGGAAGGTTTTAGACCAGGTAGCAGATCTCAATGTATCATTCCTGAGATACAATATTCCCAAAGAATGACTGGCATTAGCCAATAGAAGCCTGCAAGTCTTTCACTCATATTCTAACTGCCATATACATGGTCACATGTTCCTTATCAGCCAATAGAAGTTCACAGGCACTTAGTCTTCACATGCACACAGTGTTACTCCAGGTTTTCAAGACAACCTAGTCATTATTCTTCACTGTTGTAGGTCAGCTTTAAAGGGGCAGGGTTCTGTGGATGACGGCCATGATATGGGTGTCACAGCCTGTTCCACTGCACAGTCCAGCATTGCAAGGGTTAACCTTCCTTGCAGCAGCCAGGTGTGGTCGACTCTCTGACTGACTGGGGTGTCGACCAATGTGCACTTGGCGTAGGCAGCTGGGCTGTTTACTCGTGACCGCCACTTCCCTATTTAAGGGGACTGGTCTGGATGCCCGGCGCTCTAAGATCATCCAAATCTCAAAACTTAAATGGTTTGTGCGCGCATGGGTTCCAGCCTGAAAAAAATATTAGTTGTCCTTAGCTAGCAAATACCCCTCAGATAGAAATACCATTGTTAGTTGGGCAGCATGCTGCCTTGTGTGTTGTGTTGTCTTGTGAATTATCTCAGTGGGCACAAGCTAGTGTTCCCCTAAGTCAGTATTCACACTGACAGTTGGCTTGGCAGTAAGCTGCCTTTTTGGGTTTGTGGAACTGAAGCACACAGGGTTTAGTTGGTCTCTGCCTAGTCCAGGAGTTCTGGCTAGACAGTTTAGTAGTTGTAGCGGGCGCTCTGATCTGCACAGGTTGCTCTGTGATTTAAACAAGAGCACACCCAGTTACTTTAGTTTTCTGGCAGTGACACTAACTGCCAGACCGTATTCACACTTGGGTGTTCAGCAGTTCAGTCCAGTAGGGCTCCGCAGGGTTTTTGTTTACTCAGTTTTACTCAGTTTTTTTTTTTTTTTAAATAAACCCTGCTGACCATAACAATGACACTGTTACAATTGGTCACACACACAGCTTTACTCCAGGTTTCCATAACAATCAATCGCAGGTTTTTCATTAATATCCAAACTGAGATACACATGCTCACATTGCGCTTATGGACCAGGTTTGTAGGTCCTTAAAAATTCAGTCATATGATATGTATCAGCCAATATAAGTCCATATTTCATGTATCACATTTCCATAACAACACAGCCATAAATAAATTAAACCTATACTTGACCGCCATACTGGATGTCAACATTCTTAGAAATTAAAACGCATTTAAACTAGTCATGCCCCCAAAAAGGAAAACTGCAGGTGGATGCAAGACTCCTGCAGCAAAATGCATGGCTGCTGCTCAAGCTTCTGTAACTCCCCAGGAGACCCAAGGCCATCTCCAATCCGACAAGGCATGTTTTTTTTCAACACACAAACAAACCGCATATAAAATAGACCAGTGCAAACCTGACCAATTCTTATGGGGCCACTACACAAACAAAAAATAAAATATACCCATGCGAATATGGGTCCTTCTGCTAGTCTAGTATAAAAACATTACATTTTTCTTCCAAATGTTGACTCTTCCTTTGCATCTTTGAAATCCATTCATTCATAAACAAAAGTCCTATTTTTATTTAATTTTTTAATTTAATATGGTGTCCAGAGACACAACACATGAGTAAAGAAAACCTATACGCATGGTAAATACAATCATAGCAATTTAATACTTTATAGAAGCAGGAATGACCATTTTAGTACCCAGATGGATTAGTCCTATACTGCTTACATCTTGGAGATAGCAATGTCAGTGCAACCTTAACAATTGCCACATCTCCATCTTGCTGCAGTGTAATATCTCATAACCAAGCCATTAAAAGCCATTGAAACCACAAGTAAGTCTTTTGTAACAGTTTATTGACCTTGTTAAACCGCTACATCTGTAGATTGTATTCAGCTACCAAATAAATCTAGGCATAATAAAGTTTTGATGACCATTTACTCAGTATTTATCCATCAATGTAATAAATCATTTTGTTAAGTTACTGATTATTTTTTATATTATTTTACAGTCCATAAAGTATATTATTAATATTCTCTAGAGTTGGCAGAACTATAACTGAAGAAATCCTGTTGAATTCACAATTTGTCTAGTTACAAGTAGGGTTGAGCCGATCTTGAAATTTCAGGATCGTTTTTAAACTCCGATTTCCGATCATTTTACATTCGAACCCGATCCCAATTCCGATTCCAATGCAAGTCAATGAGATTTTTTTTTAATAATCGAAGATCGGATTTTAAAAACGATCCTATTCACTACACATCATGTTGTCCAAAAATTGTTTAAATTTTTGGACTCCACGATGTGTAGTGATTAAAAAAAAATCCCCCCTGGTGTCAGCTTACCTGCACAGATCCGCTGCCGCTCCCAGTTCTTCTTGGTCTGGTCCGGTCTTGGTCTCTCCTTCGCAGGCCTTCAGAGCGCCGCCACCTCCCTAGGCTAGTGTTAGAGATTATGGGAGTAGGCGGGGCTTGTTGTAGCTTAGGAGAGTGTGGGCGGGGAGACATAAGTGCATCACTCACGTTTCCCCTCCCAGTATCCCCCCCCACACTCTCCTAAGCCACAAGCCCTGCCTTCTCTCAGCATCTCTATAATACTAGTCTAGGGAGGTGGGGGGGGGCGCAGGGCGCTCTGAAGACATATGAAGGAGAGAGGACCGGACCAAAAGAGGACAGCGGCAGCAATTCTGTGCAGGTAAGTTGAGCAAAGTTCATGAGTAGATAGATACTACTGTACATTGACTTGTCTATCTACTCGCAAACTTGCCTCGTTGTCCTCACAGCAGGGCAACAGATAGTGATTTACCGCAGCATGCCACTCTTCTGCTTCGTCCCTGTTTTACCATATATTCAACTGAGTATACGGTAAAATAGGCACGAAGCAGAAGAATGGCAGGCTGCGGTAAATCCATAGGAATGAATGAATGCAGCCGGAACGCAGGGGGTTAAGCGGCCAGCCACTTCCATTCATTCCTATAGGTGCTAAGCTTTTCCCACAATGATTGGCTAGTAGCCAAGCATTGTGGGAAATAACCTCCGATCTCGATCCCGCCCGAAAAGATCGGGATCGGAATTCTGAATTGCGATCGTGAAATTTACTCGATCGCCGATCGAAATCCAAATATTTCCGATCCCAACCAATAAACCCTAGTTACAAGCTGAAATCAACCCATGATTTCTTATATTACTATACTCCAATCATTTATAATACAGTTCTTCTTGTGCCTTTATTTGTTGCTATTGTACAAATGGACAGTTTTTCTATATTCCGAAATCAGAACAACCTGCAGGCAATGGGTATAAAATGAGTGTGGATGTTCCTAGTAGACACCTTTTGAGATTGCTATGAATTTACATGGAATAAATATTATATTTTATGTTGCTTCAAAAGAAGCCATTCGATGTGAAGAAAATAAACTTCTCTTACTTATCCAATGACAGGTCTCTGTTAGGAAATATTAAAGTGTTGTCCATTTTAGATGCTTTGATTTTATGCCCTATATGATAGATTAAGGTACACATTTTGTGAAACAAAACTATTTTCAAGACTATAAAATAGTTTTAATAAGTATGTTTAACCACTTTGATGCCATATACCATAACTGACATTGGCATTGACCCATTCACTACCTTAAACCACCAGATATACTGTTAAGAACATATTATTGTTGCACTATATGGCTGTAATGCAGTGCAAAGTATGGTGACCACCTTGGAACACAAGGCACCTGGATTGCTAAATGAATAACATTAATCCAACAGCCACTCAGTCTCTGAAGAAATATCTATGTTTTACCTGGGCACTGGATTAAATTAGGGCCCATTCATATGACCATGTCCTGTCCAAGAAACATGGCTCATTTAACAGTAACCCTGGACTGGCCAAAGCTTATCTGAACAGAACTCACACCATCATAGTGATTCATGATTCAGAGAGTTCCAAACTATTACAACTCTATTGTCCAAAGCTAATATCATCATGATACTGTGATCCCAGGTCAGAGAAGTTGTAATAGATTCAGCAATTGTAACCATAACATGGACTATGTCTCTTTAACAGAACATGGACCCTGGCAAAATCTGCACAGTCTCAGGGTATCAGTATGGTCCTGCATTGGCACACCAGTGGCCCTCTTTGCTTCACTTGCTCATTCACTGACGTATCACACCACATGAGCTTGGGATTGTAATAAATCTCTCACAGGCTCTGCTACATCAGAGAAGGTTACAAATGATCAGAAGGCAGCCCCTGCTTTTTTGTTGGCCTTCTGTTTGTTAGGATTCAGATGCAAGGTAAGAAATGTACTGGTTTCAGTAGAGCAGCATCAGAAATGGGCTGACAACTGCGAGCAGTTGAAAATGCCACTTAAAGGTAATACACTACTGTGAGCCAAGACCATCCTTAGACGCCATCACCAGAGCTCCTCACAAAAAAATGCACTTGTGCTCAATATGAAGACCAGAATTGTCACCAGTACACAAAGTGTACCACAAATAAATGCACTGCAGCAGAAACCAAGCACCAAATCCACACACTACTCACAGAGACAGAGATAACAGAATGGTCATCAATCATGGGTCAGTAGCTGAAGAAGGCAGATGATTTGCAGATGATATGAAGATAGGAGGAATAGCCAACACTAGAGAGGAGAGAGAGTGTATTCAAAAGGACTTAGACACACTGGAACAATGGGCTGAGGCGAACAAAATGGTATTTAACAGGGACAAATGCAAAGTTCTACATCTGGGTAACAGAAATGTAAAAAAACATATATAGTATGGGAGGAATAGAACTAAGTGATAGCATAGGGGAAAAGAACTTGGGCATAATAGTAGTTCACAAATTCAACATGAGCCAACAGTGCGGTGCTGCTGCAAAAAAGGCTAATAAAATTCTGGGATGTATTAAGACAAGCATTGAATCTAGATCAAGAAAGGTCATTATTCCGCTGTACTCTTCCCTGGTCAGACCACACCTGGAATACTGTGTACAGTTCTGGGCTCCTCAATTCAAGAAAGACATCGATATATTGGAGCAAGTCCAGAGAAGAGCAACCAAAATGTTGGAAGGTCTGCAAACCATGTCCTATGAGGAGCGGCTAAAAGAATTGGGATTGTTTAGTTTGCAGAAGAGAAGGCTGAGGGGAGATTTAATAGCAGTCTACAAATATCTGAAAGGTAGTCACAGTGCAGAGGGATCTACCCTATTCTCATTAGCACAAGGAAGTACAAGAAGCAATGGGATGAAACTAAAGGGAAAGAGATACAGATTAGACATTAGGAAAACTTTCTGACAGTGAGGGTAGTGAGAGAGTGGAATAGGCTGCCACGGGAGGTGGTGGGCGCTCCATCAATGGAAATCTTCAAGCGGAATCTGGATAAACATATAGCTGGGATGATTTAGGAAAACCTGCACTCGCAGGGGGTTGGACCCGATGGCCCTTGAGGTCCCTTCCAACTCTACCAAAAAGTAAAAAAGTAAAGTAAAGGCAACAAAGAACCAAATCACGAAACAAAGACAAATCCAGAAAACAAAGTTAATACTCGAAACTGATCAGGAATGCCAGAACAAAATTGCAGGACAGAGAAGAATCCAAGAACACAGCCATAGGTTAGTATTAGAGCAGTGAAATCAATGTCAGGAGCCAAGCACAAAGTTGCAAACTAATTAGCTAGCAAAGCTGGGTGATGAGGGAGCGGTTTATAAAGGCCTGCTCGGGAAGCTTCCCTATGTTGTTATGGCAAACTTAAAGCAGCAACAACCAATCCTAACAGAAAGCTTCCTTATGTTGACATAACAACCTTAAAGCAGCAACAACAGATGTAACATTCTTGACACTGTTCTTTTCATCTTGGAACACTTCACTTTATTGTCGGTCTCTCTTGTAGACCAATCTACCCACTGTCTCATCACTTTCCTCCAGATGACACCACACTTCTAGCTTTTTCCACTCTACATAGTCTCCTTGAGACTCCTTCCTTTCAAGAAAAAAAGACCTTATCTTGTGTCCTCCTGTGCAAGCCACAAGGTTGCATTACACCAGTGGTCTATTATACTGTATGTCTCTTTTCAACAGTAGGGACAGATCCAGAGGCAAGGCAAATGGTAAAATTCCCTTGTGTCTCTATCTCCAATGACAATAAAAAAGTAAAGAAAAGGAGAACTTTCACAAAAATGAAAATTGTAAGCAGAAATATATAGCACCAGCGGCACTACTGTTCCCAGGATGACTCTATGTACTGCTTTAACGTTCAACACACAGGGCAAGGCAATGGTGTGTAGGCAGTCCAAATCACTAACAAATAACACTGCTAATTGCAGAGTCCAGGTGGTGCACATTGCAAAAATATATATAAAAGTCCAGAAAATTTAACAGTTGAAGAAGCAAGGCAATCACCATAGCGATTTCTTTAAAAGCACAAATCTTTTATTCCATTTCTTTAAAAAAGTATAAGCACATCAACAGGAAGAATGGTAGCATTCATCAAAAAAAATTCCCAGCCGGGAATTTTTTTTGATGAATGCTACCATTCTTCCTGTTGATGTGCTTATACGTTCTTAAAGAAATGGAATAAAAGACTTGTGCTTTTAAAGAAATCACTATGGTGAGTGCCTTGCTTCATCAACTGTTAAACTTTCACAAAAATGTAGATAGATAGATAGATAGATAGATAGATAGATAGATAGATAGATAGATAGATAAAAATTAGAGATGAGCGAACAGTAAAATGTTTGAGGTTCGATACTCGTTTCGAGTAGCCCCTCAATATTCGACTACTCGAATCGAATATTGAACCCTATTATAGTCTATGGGGGGAAAATGCTCATTTCAGGGGTAGGCAAGGTTCGATCAAATTATACTTACCAAGTCCACGAGTGAGGGTCGGGCTGGATCCTCCAAGAAGTCTTCTCCGTGCAGGGTTCCCGCGGCATCTTCCGGCTCTTCATTCACTCTGCCAGGCATCGGGCCTGGGCAGAGCCGACTGCCCATGCCCGCACTACAAGCGGACATGCGCAGTCGGCTCTGCCCAGGCCCCATGCCTGGTAGAGTGAATGAAGAGCCGGAAGACGCCGCGGGGAAGCTGCACGGAGAAGACTTCTAAAGGTAGGAGAAGAACCAGCGTGGATTGGCCGACTGTATAGCATTCGGCCAATGAATGCTGGTTCTGCATCGAACTTTTACATTCGAACAGCGAGTGGTACTCGATCGAGTACGAGTATTTCAAATACCGTAGTATTCAATCGAATACCTACTCGATCGAGTACTACTCGCTCATCTCTAATAAAAATCTTTCCAGAATCTTGGAAACTCTTTACTGCAGCCAACAACACATTGTTGAAGCTGGAATTTATTTATTTTATTTTTTAATTTTATCTGAAAAGGAAATCGGAGATTTGGCATGAAGAATTTCTTAAAGTTGTCACTATTGCTATTCTAATTTCACAGATAGATATTAAGGTTTGGTAGCTTATTTTGAATATTATAGGTATATTGCAAAACTTCATTTAACTCATTGGATTAAATACTTTACATGTGCTCTTCTTTGGCTCATTTTCGTTTATATGCTATTTATATACTATTATATACTATTCATACTATATATGTATAACATATATATATATATATATATATATATATATATATATATATATATATATATATGTTAAATGTTAATAATAAGGACGATTAAATATGCAATAGCTACTAAGCATTCCATATCATACAGTAGCGTGTGGTCTCTTTAATTGCTGTTTTGCATGGTGATGACTTCCTCTGTTTTCTTCTTGTAACTTATTAATAATTAAGCTGGTAGCTGAATAGAGGTGTAATATCTGCTCCAGTCACAGTCAATAAAACTTCAACCACTGAGCAAGAGGCCCCCAGTGTGCTGCTAATGAAACCTCCGCCTTAACTCAAACCCACTTCATGGAGGTTTCAGGAGCGAAAGGCAGGAAGGGGATCTTGTGGTGTGAGCTTCAGTAAACCAGCTTTAAAAGAACAATTCCCAGCTGGCAAATTAGTAGCCACAAAACTGAGAATGTGTTTGTATCTCTCACTAACCCCGTGCTCTGAAGATTCAGAGGTAACATAAAAGCATCACTTTATAAAGACAGTAGGAGGAGGCAGCCGGTGGTGACTGATTTACACGATCCGCTCATCTTCTTAATGGAAGCAGCAAAGACAAGAGGCTTTTTAAATTTGATGTGTCTTCCGTGTCTTACGGACTGACAGTAGAAAATAATTCAATAGATCTTGGTCCTCTTAGTCCAGTTTTCATCCTGTAGTAAAACCGCAGACTTGGTTTGTTGGAAGATCTTTTCATTATTTTTAGACCAACATCTTTTAAAGCCACCTAGAGTACACTATCTGTCTAAACCTTAGCCCTGCTATTAGGAGATTTTCTACTGTTTTTCCTCTACTATTTATTACTTCTGACAACAAGCAATTACGCCAATTTTCTGGAGTAAATGATGACTGAAATCTACATCAGCTCCAAGCTGGCGTAGATTTCAGCAGCAGCACACCGACTGCCAAAGGATGCCCATAATTTATGATGAAGATTGCGCTTCATCATAAATTAGGCACATTCTTTGCCTGTACAGGGGATATCAAGACCGGGGCAGAAAATGTCAGTCTTGATGAATACCCATCTACCCCATCCACCAAAAACAGATTCCTCTGAGTGAAATGTAATTCATCACTCCTGAGAACACATTTCTATGGCTCCAGGGTCCAGTGGTGACATGCTTTACGCAAGTCTTACTAATGCTTGGCATTGTATGTGGTGATCTTAGGTTTACATTTAATTGTAGTAAGAGATAGAACAGAGAATAGACAGTCCAAACCAATCTGTGAGCTTGTGTGACTTGTTGCTTTGTTGCTTAAAGGGGTTTTCCCATCTCACCATTTCAGTGTGCAGTGCGCCTGTTGTGTCTTCTTCTCATTTCCTGTACTTATCTCCTCCCTTGTTGAACGAGACACTGAAATATGACAATATTTATGCAGATCAGATAGTATTCAGATGTTGTAGAGAAAGACTTAGTGTCATCTGTGTGTTTACATACAGAGATAACAGACTTGGCTTTATCAGATCAGAAAACTGCAATTAGCAAAACGGATTGTCCTACCAGCAGAGCAGTGAGTAAGGGATGTCACTATTCCTATCTCACAGGTCTGTGGTTATAATAATGCTGTGTAAACAGTTTGAGGAATAAGTTCTCATAGCAGGCAAACAAAGCAGCATTTCTAAAACAATATATTTAGGGAAAGTTTTCAATTTGACAAGAAACAAGAGACAAAAGTAGATGGCACTGCTCGCTACAATAGTATAGGCAAAAATAGTAATCCACTGATTAATGATAAGTCCTTATAGATCGGAAACACTTCTGATGAACGGTGGTGCTCACAACCCTTAGAACAACAGTTTAAAGATATGAAAAAATGAAGAGAGATGTGGGTGGGCACTCACCAATCAGTAGATGGCACTTTTCTTCTTTATGGAAAAATAAACACTTTATTGGAATATAATAAAACAAGTCCTCAGGGAGGGAGAGATGACATAGTTGGCAGAAAAAACAGGCAACAGCCGTTTCGCGTTAAGTCAAACGCTTTTTCAAGCCTAGTATTGTGGAGACTTATACAGCCATAGTTGCTCCACTGCACGGGAACATGGGAAGAATATGCAAATCTGTCTCCCAAGATGTAAACAGGTCTGGTTGGACTTCATCAGCACAGCCTAGAGAGAACTGATTTGGTAGAAATGAGACGCTGAGAGACCAAATTATGGGGATAACGTCCATCCTTAGGGATGCTCACTTCTACCAAATCAGTTCTCTCTAGGCTGCGCTGATGAAGTCCAACCAGACAGAAATGGTGCCGTCCGTAGCTGAGAAATTGATTTGGCTATAACCCCACATTATGCAGTAAAGACTTCTGGGAAAGTCGAGCATGATGTTCCGGGTGCTTCCCATAGAGGGCAGCATAACAGAGGCACTGTCTACATCCTGTTTACATCTTGGGAGACAGATTTGCATATTCTTCCCATAAGACCAATGTGTTAGGAGTGTTGATAGGTCCTCTTTATGTACAGAATACATTGTACATAGCGCTTCTAAAATACAATACAGTATGGGTATCCTTAATGTACAATATAACTACATGTGAAAGATGAGACATTTTAATAAGCCAATAAAGGTGAATTTACAGTTGTGTTTATGGGGGTGATTTTTGTTAGAGCAAATTTTTTCAACTTTTTTTAAATCCATTTTTAATGAGTTAATATAGCCGGGGGCCAACCCTAGAAATATGTGGGGAACAGTACGGTTTTACTATGATGAGCCTCTTGAGTACCAGACTAATTCTAGTGTTTGACTGACAGCATCTTGTGTCAGCCAATGGCTCAATTCATCAAACTTTAAAAAAATATGCCACAGTAATTGACAGAGTGACAAATATTGGAAGTGTAAATTATGTTACATATGCTGACTGAGCAAGCCACTGAGAAAAGGTGCTATAGAAAAAAGGGAAAACATAAAATTAATTATATATAAAAATAATCTACAGCAGCTCAAGCTATCTGATGCCTAAATAAAGTGTGCAGTAATATATTCTGCCTTATAATTGACATGCATCAATGTGATTATGAAAAATAATCCAGGAGGACGAGTAAAATAAGTCATAGTTATCTATTCAATGGCCTTTCCCAGCCCCAACCCAAACGGACCAGCAGTTTTTTGGGCATGACCAAGGGATGCAGAATTTTAACACAAGTACTCTATCATCTATTAAAAAAAGCCAAAAGAAAATATTTAATAAGAATTGTATATTTTGGATACTTTTTGAGCATTTCGAGTGTTGTGGCTCATTTTCTTATTCGGGGTTTGTTTCTGCTGGCTGTACTGACACTTTTGTAATACAAGGAAACTGAAGCTTGGGGAAGGGTAGGTCTCATTTTAAATAATTAAATTTGGGGCATTATAAAATGTAGAACACTGATCCTGGTGTCATATAAAAGATGAAATTCTCTTTGCTTCCAATTAAAGAAGGCAAGCCACTGAAGATTTGTTTCCTTTTGGATTTGGGTGGTTTGGTCCAAAGATTAGTTTCAGGTCAAATAAGATCAAACTAAAGCTTAAAATAGCTTAAAACATATGGTTTGACACTTTCTGGGCCCCTACGACACTATCTAATCCATATCTAGCTCTCTAAGGCAAACACAGCTAAAGGTATATCAAATTGACTGTGACATGTATGTCTATGGGAAAATGGATCATAAGCAGTGGATACAAACTGCTAGTTTAAACATACACTGCGCTGTCACTTGCTTTTACACATTTTAACATTACAAAATGGCATTGGTATTGAAAGAAGCACTGGCTCAGTTTTTTTTTATTTGGGAACTTTTTTTTAATATAATTTAGTTTTTGTTAGGTCAACACTGACGGACATAACATGGTGGAATATATAGAGTGTGGTGGACCTGTCTGCAGAACATGAATGTCTTAGTGGCAGTAGAGGTGGTAGCTGTGGGAATATGAGCGGCGGTACAGTATGGAATAATGTGATGGACCAAGGAATAGATAATGTCTGGCTTTTTAGAATTTGCAGGCAATATCAGCAGTACAATAAATGGAGAATGATACAGGAAACAGTGGCAAATCTATTCAGTGGCATCGGCTTGTTGTTTGTATGTATAGGGTAACAAAGAACATGGTTGTCCCCAAAAAAATAAGACACGTTTTTTGCCATGACATTGGCACTTTGTATATGTTGGTTGAGTGAATGAATGAATGAATGAATGAATGAAAGTGTTAAATGAAATGATGTGAAAACTGCCTTCTCACAGACACAATAGTAAAGTTCTTCCTCCCCCCACTCCTATGATTTTTCTTACTATGTTTTCTGATTAAATCTAACTAAATTGTGTTCTAATAGTTGTCATTATTCATTCTACTACAATGTTGGTGTTTTTATCTCAGCAGGAATTGCTTTGGATAATGCAGTGATGATAGAACAACTTTACCTAAGCTTGCAATATTGCAAAATGGCTTTTTTCCCCTACTCATAGCATCTTATATTGTGTATCTGACATCAGCAGTATAATTCCAGTGATGTCAGCTCATGCCAGAAGCCATGTGGTCTTTTTTTTTCCCTCTCTGTTTCGATTTTGTTAAAAAGTAAACTTTAAGAAGATTCAAGTTGAAATCAGTTTTCTCATCTCTACTCCCAATGCCAACTGGCAACTACGTTTTCAACTGGTGAGGTTTCAGGAAGTACTGTAAGACAAGGAGAACTTCAATCTTGGTGTCATATAACAGATAAGAATCTTCAGTGAACTTTTTAATCCCAGAGATATAACTGTTTGAAGTGACTTCCACAGTATCATCTTCCCAACATTACATTAGAGCCCACCCTCTGTACTGTAGAAAAAGGCAGGAATTTTCCTAGGCAGGTTCTAGTTCTGGGTCACCCATGGCTGTTTCACTACCACACTGACCTTTCAAAACTATCTAGGCAACTATAACCAGTCAATAGAGAGTTGGAGCTAATCTCTTCCTGTTTTCAACAGTTCTTGACCTGGAACACACAACCCAACTACTGTCTACATCTAACAAACTCACTCTGGTAAGTAAACCTTCCTAGTAAAGGATTTATTTTTGGCTGCTGATCTGTCAGTGATACGGCCCCTCCACCCATCCTCCACATACAAGAACAAAATTACTGTATCAGAGCTCCACGTCCAAGGATGAGTTGTTGTGTGGCAGAAATGTCTATAGGTCTTAAAAGTTCATCAAACCAAACAGACTAAAGTGCAACAGAGACTCCACCAGAGAAAGTGAACGCACAACACAAAAATATATTTACGAAGGAAAACCACTTACAACATCAACCCCTTACAATTTTTCTCCTGCTGACTTCTACAATTTTATTGTGCTTGACCACAAATAATAGAAGTGGAATGGGCAGGCCTACGGATACCAAAGGTCTTTTGCAATTGGTAATTTAGACATTGCTTTAATTCAGCTAAAAAAAACATAGTAGTAAAATTAAACTGGCCAATCATGACAACCACTCCTAAGGTTTCCATGTTCTTATCAAGAGTAACCTTCAAGTATTGTATAAGACAAAAGCATACCAATTTTCCTGAGATACAGTCCTATGAAAAAGTTTGGGCACCCCTATTAATCTTAATCATTTTTTGTTCTAAATATTTTGGTGTTTGCAACAGCCATTTCAGTTTGATATATCTAATAACTGATGGACACAGTAATATTTCAGGATTGAAATGAGGTTTATTGTACTAACAGAAAATGTGCAATATGCATTAAACCAAAATTTGACCGGTGCAAAAGTATGGGCAC
Source organism: Leptodactylus fuscus (assembly GCF_031893055.1). NCBI lineage: Eukaryota > Metazoa > Chordata > Amphibia > Anura > Leptodactylidae > Leptodactylus > Leptodactylus fuscus. The sequence continues at coordinate 59,233,618 of NC_134273.1, read as the reverse complement.
CCTTATCATTTTATTGATTTGAATTCCCCTAACTACTTTTTACTGACTTACTGAAGCACAAAATTGGTTTTGTAACCTCAGTGAGCTTTGAACTTCATAGCCAGATGTATCCAATCATAAGAAAAGGTATTTAAGGTGGCCAATTGCAAGTTGATCTCCTATTTGAATCTCCTCTGAAGAGTGGCATCATGGGCTACTCAAAACAACTCTCAAATGATCTGAAAACAAAGATTGTTCAACATAGTTGTTCAGGGGAAGGATACAAAAAGTTGTCTCAGAGATTTAACCTGTCAGTTTCCACTGTGAGGAACATAGTAAGGAAATGGAAGACCACAGGGACAGTTCTTGTTAAGCCCAGAAGTGGCAGGCCAAGAAAAATATCAGAAAGGCAGAGAAGAAGAATGGTGAGAACAGTCAAGGACAATCCACAGACCACCTCCAAAGAGCTGCAGCATCATCTTGCTGCAGATGGTGTCACTGTGCATCGGTCAGCAATACAGCGCACTTTGCACAAATAGAAGCTGTATGGGAGAGTGATGAGAAAGAAGCCGTTTCTGCACGTACGCCACAAATAGAGTTGCCTGAGGTATGAAAAAGCACATTTGGACAAGGCAGCTTCATTTTGGAAACAAAAATTGAGTTGTTTGGTTATAAAAAAAGGCGTTATGCATGGCGTCCAAAAAGAAACAGCATTCCAAGAAAAACACATGCTACCCACTGTAAAATTTGGTGGAGGTTCCATCATGCTTTGGGGCTGTGTGGCCAATGCCGGCACCGGGAATCTTGTTAAAGTTGAGAGTCGCATGGATTCCACTCAGTATCAGCAGATTCTTGAGAATAATGTTCAAGAATCAGTGACGAAGTTGAAGTTACGCCGGGGATGGATATTTCAGCAAGACAATGATTCAAAACACTGCTCCAAATCCTCAGGCATTCATGCAGAGGAACAATTACAATGTTCTGGAATGGCCATCCCAGTCCCCAGACCTGAATATCATTGAACATCTGTGGGATGATTTGAAGCGGGCTGTCCATGCTCGGCGACCATCTAACTTAACTGAACTTGAATTGTTTGTCCAAAATACCTTTATCCAGGATCCAGGAACTGATTAAAAGCTACAGGAAGCGACTAGAGGCTGTTATCTTTGCAAAAGGAGGATCTACTAAATATTAATGTCACTTTTCTGTTGAGGTGCCCATACTTTTGCACCGGTCAAATTTTGGTTTAATGCATATTGCACATTTTCTGTTAGTACAATAAACCTCATTTCAATCCTGAAATATTACTGTGTCCATCAGTTATTAGATATATCAAACTGAAATGGCTGCTGCAAACACCAAAATATTTAGAACTAAAAATGATTAAGATTAATAGGGGTGCCCAAACTTTTTCATAGGACTGTATATCCATGGACATTAATGCAGCACATACTGTATTGTAGTCTTCTCTGTACATTCTTCTGGACAGCCTTATCATGAGCTTGCTGGAACATGTCTTCTAGGATCCATGCACAGTAAGGCACAAGAGATTAGGAAGATTAGGCACTCATGTTCAATGATGCAGCTGGATTAGTGAACATTTCAGTTCACCTTAAAGCTGCTCAGTGAGGTCAAGAGTATCCTCACAAAATCTGAAAAACCTTCTTGAGGCTAAGGCTCCACATAGCAAGCCGAAGCTTGAAAACGCAGCGGAAAAGACAATGGTGGAAAGCATCACGTTATTTTACACAGCGCTTTTCACATACAGTCTATAAAGTTTTCCTTTGCAGACCTTTGCGGGTACTGCATTTTCACAATGCAAGGCCCCCGCCTAAGACTAAGGCCAAACATAATTGAACGCAGAAAAAAATCCTGCAAAAATGAGGCAGAAAACAGTCTCCAAAATGCTTATGTTTTTCCTTCCTTTTCCTTTTCAAATTGTATTCTTGCCTCCCCCATATAAGACTTCGTTCACATCTTCATCTTAATCCGTTTGGAGGAGTCCACATGGGGACCCCCCGAACAGACTACCGAACGCATTGGCAAGCGGTGTACAGTGAAAGCACACAGACCTCATAGACTATAATGGGGTTTGTGTGCTTTCAGCACAATCTCGGCATGGAACATGCGGACAGAAAAGTAGTTCACGATCTACTTTCCTGTCCGCGTGATTTGTGCGGGCAGCATGAGGAAAGCACACGGACCCCATTATAGTCTATGCTTTCACTGCACACCACTTGCCAATTCGTTTGGTCGTCCGTTCGGGGGGGTCCCCATGCAGACTCCCCCGAATGGATTACCAACGCAGATGTGAACGAGGCCTAAGGCTAGGGGAAAAATGCTGCTTTCCGGTAATTTGTGGTTTTAGCACTAGAGCCTACTTTTCACTTGTCAAGACAATGGGCAGAAAGGAGACATGATTAAGGTGAGCTAGAGCAGAGATATCCTTGGGAGATTTGATTATAACTAGGGATGAGCAAATCAGTTCATAATGAACCATTTTTGACCAGAATGTTCCAAATTGTAAATTTTTTAACAAAACTGAACAATTTGGGATTTGTCTTGGACATACTAAAATAGCTGTCACGAATAGATGTTAGCGGGACAACCGCCTATATTATTCTAGTAGCCATGACAGTGTTCTACACTATATTTTAAGCCAATTTAAGGTATGGTTCATACCAAACTTGTTCGACCTGAAATGAATCACTAACCGAAACAGGCCAAACCTGAAACAAAATGAAACCTGAGGTATTCGCCCATCTTTAATTATAACTGGTGTAGGAAAATTCCCCCTCAGTTTTATTTGGGTGTTGTTTTAGCATTGTTTCTCGTAGAATGTTTTCCTGTATACTCTCGATTGGTGTTTTTTTAAAGCTGAGTTCTAATAGATCTCTTTATGGAAAAAAAAACAAAAAAAAAACATGAGAAACGGAGCAGAAAAACTGCTAGGAGAAAACAAAAATGATACAACCCCCCCCAAAAAAAATCTCAAGTAATACTAGTGTTTAATATAGCGGGGTTTTTTTACAATCCCCCCAACTATGGCTAAAAACTAAACATTTGGAAAGCTTCATGGAATTAGTTTTATGCATTCAAACTTTATCATGCTAAATAAGGTGAGGGCCTTTCCAAAGTGAGCAGCACTCAATATAGACTGTTAGAATGTTAAGAGATTACATTATTGGAACTAAGCTTTCCAATACCAAACCTGAAAAACTCAAAAAAAAAAAAAAAAAAAAAAAAAGACTGCAGAATGTGTTTGGGCAATAGGTGATCTTAGAACAACTCCCAATTACTGATTTATCTCTCAGATCGCAGGATGGTGAGAGTGTGTTATTGAGTCCAATAAAAGTGTACTCCATCGTATATCACCAACTGAAACATTGCATAGCTCATGTTTATTTCATGTGTAAAGTCACTTAAGTCACTTGGACCAAGCGTCATTGATGCCCCAATGCCCAGGCCAAATTTAGCACTTTTGCATGCAATATCTTTTTTAATGGCTTTGCATAGCTGAAGTATTTTTACAATGTTTTCTTCAGGACACATAAAGCTTGAATTAAGAAACCTAATTTGTTAAATAAATTGAATATTGTTTTCGCTAGTAGTAGAAGAATGGTATAAAATGTGAAAAAAGCAAATCTGACTTCTTTTACTTTAAACAAAATTGTTTTTATATATACTTTTGCACGTAATCAAATTAAAATGTGCTTTCCTAGTTCTTCTGATCGAAGGTGCTACATAATATAGCTTTTCAACAAAAATGAAGTTTTATATAGTTTTATATTCAGTAGGGCTTATTTTCTGAACCTTTAGTCCATGTGTAAATTAACCAGAAGTTTAGTATAGTAGAGGGCTGTAAACTGCTTGTGTTATCTCTAGCTAGGCTCCCTGCTGAGACAGAGCAAACATCTAGTAAGTAGGTGATGGGATAAGGTGGCAGGGGAACAAATTCAGCTGGCACCAAAGTGAATGGAAAGTCCGTAAATCATGGGTGTTTGACTTTAATTAACATGAATGCAGCATCGGCAATCAGAGTAATGTAAATAGACAGATTAGCAAAGTCTAGAGGTAAAAGGGAATGTGTCATCAAAAATTGACCTATTTTTTAAACTGTGTACATATTTTTAAAGAATTTATGTGTGTGTGTGTGTGGGGGGGGTTATTTTCCACATGACTATCTATATTTTCAGTAAGTCCTAAGTCCTGCAATTTTCCTTTGGCCTCTAGGCTTGTTAATAGACTGACACTTGCCAGTTCTGTTGCAGTAGTAACCTTTACGTCATAAACATTATTTTACGAAAATATAAATATTCTGCAGATATCATCACTAGGGTTGAGTGATCGCGTTCGGAAAAAATTGGATTCCGATTGGCGATCAAGAAAATTTCACGATCGCGATCGGAATTCCGAACACGATCTTTTTAGGTGGGATCGAGATCGGTAGTATTTCCCACAATGCCTTGAAACTGAGTATATAGTGTATACTCAGTGTGAAGGCTCCGCTGTGATTCCATAGGAATGAATGGAAGCAGCCGGCACACAGCCTTAACCCCCTGCGCACCGGCTGCCTCCATTCATTCTAATGGGAGACTAAAGTAACATCTCTAGTAGCTCATTACCTCCAGAGATGGCTGCTCTGCTGCTCTTCGCGTCGCTGCCGCTCCAGCTGAAGTCTTCTTTGCCTCGCTGCCCCCTACTTGCCAGGTTAGGAGAGTGCAGGTGGGTTAGGAGAGTGTGGGTGGGTACGGGGCGGGGAGACGTGACGGCTACCCTCCCAGTACCCGCCCACACTCTCCTAACCCGTGCACACTCTCCTAACCTGGCAAGGAGGGGGCAGCGAGGCAAAGAAGAATGCAGCTGGATAAGCAGCGAGGCGAAGAACAGCAGAGCAGCCATCTCTGGAGGTAAGTGGACACCAGGGGGGAGTAAGTAGCCAGAGGATTAAAAAAAAATCCTCTGGCTACTTAGTGATTCACTACACAGCGTGGATTCTAACAATTGTTAGATTCCATGCTATATAGTGAATAGGATTGCTTTTAAAATCCGATCTCCGATTAATAAAAAAATCCCTTTGACTTGCATTGGGATCGGAATTGGGATCGAGATCGGGTTCGAATGAAAAATGATCGGAAATAGGATTTTAAAATCGATCCTGAAAAGTTAGGATCGGCTCAACTCTAATCATCACGTATCTTATCACATCCCCAATGAGTCAGCTCCAGACTTTTGCTGACTATGGCCATGACTAACCTGTAAAGCATATCACTGAATACTGTTGACAGAGCAGAGGAGAAGCTTAGGGAAAATGGCAGCCCCCATAATCTTGTACAGAAAATAGAATAAAAAAGTCTACAATCATAAAATGAGAACAAGTCTAAAAAAGTGATATATTTCACTGGTTTTAATAAATATATTTACAAAAATGGAAATACATCCCTTGAATAGTTTTCTATGAATAGTTGTTATGCTGATTTTACTTTCGGAGGTTCTTTAGGCTGCAACTAGAGAGTTCTCTGTAATGAGGGACAATGACATTGCCTTGCTTTGGTTAAGGTAGCATGACACCAATGACAGGATCTTTTAAAAGGTGACAGTGGTGGCATCCTATGACAATGTCATTCTAAAAGTCACTGAGCTCCTCCATATGATTCACCCTACTTCAATGTTCATCTGTCGGAGCTTACATGGCTATAAGCTTGTATCCATATCGCATTTACTATGTAGAATTGCTTTATCAGCTTTTGGTCAAATATTCTCAAGAATTGGTATTTATTATCTTTTCATGGGTAAAATAGCCATGTCTCAATAGAAAATAAAACAGTTTGGAGGACAGTCAGCTCAGTGGCGTAACTAGGAATGGTGGGGCCCCGTGGCGAACTTTTGACATATCCCCCTTCTGACTGACTGACCTTCCCCCACATTTCTACATGCACTATTATGGCCCATAGTGGCCACTGCACACAGTATTATGCCCCATAGTGGCCACTGCACATATTATGCCGCATAGTGGTCCCTGCACACAGTATTATGCTCAATTGTGAACCACCCATGAACAATTATTTTACTCTGGGGTGACCCTAGAATATAATAATTGGAGACCCAGGGGAGGATACAAACATAAAAAAAACTGTTACTTACCTTTTCCTGGCTCCAGCGCACTACCAAATGATGTTGGCTATCTCTAATAATGGACCAGATGTCAATTTAGCCAGGGCTTGTGTCGAAAGTCAGGAGAGGTAAGTAATGTTTTTTATGTTCCCTCACCACCCCGGGCCTCCGATCATTATACTCTGTGGTCTGAAATGATCCACTGAGTATAATGATTGCATTGTTTGTGGGGTTCGCGGGCCTCACTTACCGATCCCAGCTCCTGTTCACAGCCACATCCACAGAAGTGGAAGCGCTGGCAACCGTGAGCAGGAGCCAGGATGGGTAAGTAAATAGGGCCCGTTACCTGCTGGAGTGAATGTCCTGGGCCCTGTGGCAATCGATACTGGTGCTACCCTGATAGTTACGCCCGAGTCAGCTATAGGTGTCACTAGGCAGACAGATTTCTACCTCCTGAAAAAAGCAATTTTACATTCTTTAGGTAACATTGCCTTAAATGCACTAAGTTCTGAGCCAACAGGAGAGTGACCAATAACAAAAAGAGTAAATGTACACCATGGAGTAATGCACGTGTATGCAAACTCTGAGTAAGGGCTTGTTCACATCTGCGCCAGGTCTCCGTTCTGCAGGTTTCCATTTCCTGCACAAAACAGAGGCAGGATACGGAAACCTGCAGGACTCTTTCTCACCCATTCATTTGGCCGGACCCGGTCTGTGGTTTCCATCTTCTCGCATGCAGAAGACGGAAACCACAGAATGGAGACCCGAATGCAGGTGTGAACCTAGCGTAATCTATATGAAAAAAGCAGTTGGGCTAGTTTGCTATGAAGGCAGTATTAGTTCTAGGTGCATTTAAGTCCAGATAGGACATGACGCCATGAGCAGGATAGGGGAATTCTATGGGGATTAAAACCTTAGAGTACAGAGAGAGAACTTATATTGATATTTTTCTGTTTGCTCTACAGCACAAGGCTCCACAGGATGCATCAGTCCTAAACATGAAGATGTTGTTGCCTATTTGAGGAGCCATTAAAATGCACATTTACTAACCCTGAGCCATCATCAATCTCCATAAGACTCCTGATGGATTAGTGCAGTGTACTATACCTCCTGCAAGAAGAGAGTCATTATGTGCCTGTCAGGCTGTCACTATGCTAGGCTTGAACTCATAAACAGCAGGGTTGGTGTGTCAGTATCATGTCATTACATAGAACCAATACTTTTAAAATTATAAAACCACTCCGAAAAGCAAATTGATTGAACGCAAGAAAAACTAACTGTACCAGTATCATAGATTTATGTGATACATAGATTTTCATTAAAGTAGAACCGCAAATTTACATTAGTTCTACCATTTTCTAAATGAATATTTTTCATTGTATCAGATACATCTGGTTATGTATAATACATAAAAATATCTATCCAATTCCCTCTGTTTGATATAAATCTACACAGGATAAACTGTGATTGTTACGTCCGCACCCGTTCGAACTTCTACTTTTTGATTCCTTGTTTAGGGTTCTTTTTGTATTGTCTGAACACTGTCCTATTCTTTCACTTTGGTTTCCTTTGCTCCTCTAATAGTTAATGTTAGCCTTACCCTTTGTTCACATCTGCGTTCGGTATACCGTTTGGTAAGTCCGCATGGGGGCCCCCCGAATGGAATACCTAACGCAATTGCAAGTGGTGTGCAGAGAAAGCACACAGACCCCATAGACTCTAAAGGGGTCCGTGTGCTTGCTGCGTGCTGCCCGTAAGAATCATGCGGACAGGAAAGTAGATTGCAAACTACTTTCCTGTCCACATGATTCCTGCGGAGATCTGGCGGCAAGTACACGGACCCCATTATAGTCTATGGGGTCCATGTGCTTTTACTGGCACACCGCTTGCAGTTGCGTTCGGTATTCCATTTGGGGGGGTCCTCATGCGGACTCTCCCGGACGGAATACCAACGCAGATGTGATCAAGGCCTTACCTGTGTAATTGACAGCCTATCTTCCTACCAGGTCTGGGGTGGGTTCTTCCTTCCTATATATTGTTTGCTCACATTCACATTGGTTCTTGCTATTGTCTAGTATGTGCTAGCTATTTTATCTTGCTTTTTTTTAACCTGTATTTATATTCCTGACCTCTGGTTTATCTTTGACTACTCTCTTGGATTCTGATTGCGTCACTCGACTGTTACCGAGCCTAGGCTAGCTGACCTCTGTTTGTTGTTGTTCTTCCTATCTGCGTTCTGTGTCATCATGTATATCTAGGAAGCGCTTTGCCACCCAGTTGTCCTCTGCTGCCTATGGCAGTGAGGCGAGTAGGCATTGACAGGGCGGGGGTTTCAGCTTAGGGCTCAGTTTCTTGCCATGTCCCTTCCCCCTGGTTTCACCAGCAGCTGCTGGGGAATTGCTTCTCTAGCAATTTCCTTACAGTGATAGGGTAAAATACTGGTCTAACGGTGCAAAATAAATCCAAAAATAGTGAATCTTCAGATCCAGGTTCACCTTAATAATAGTAATTAACTTCCTAACATATACATATTTCTATATTTTTAGCTTTTTAAAGAGGAGCTTTCAACACCTTCACCAACCAATCTGTTAATGGGCCTCATTCCATTGATTCCAGTTGGAATTTTTTTTCTAGATCTCACTGTTTCCAAGCAATTGGTACAGTTAGATTGGCTGTCTGATGTGCTATTTAAGCTCTGTACTGTCACATGGGAAATGTCAGGCAGTAGCAGGAAAGAGGTTGTTATTCAGGGCTCCAAAAAGAGGTGCTCTCCTGACAGTACAGAGCCTAACTAGCATATCAGGCACCAAAAATAACAGCACTTATTGGCCAGGAATGGTCAAGCTAGAGAAAAAATTCCAACAACAGATAATCAGGGAAGCAGCATCTTTACCCCATTGGTCAGCTAATTTAAGAAAGCACAGTGTTTTGGAGAGTGTTGTAGTTTTTTAAATAAAATATTATGTTCAGAATTTGGACAAATTCTGATTTTGAGGCAGATTCTTCCTCAGTGGGAGGCAGAAGAAATATGTGCCCTGCTTGATCTTTGCCATTGATACTGTGGCTGATTCAACTGCGTAACCCACGGCATGAGCCCCTCTGCTGATAAGTCCCATTCATGTGAGGTTAGCCACAGTGGAAAGCCAGAGGGCTGGAAAGTGGACAGTCTATCTCAAAATCCTGTTCACTTTGATTCCGGTGATTGTCGGAATGTGCCCCGAGTCGGCAGACCCCCAAAACTGGGAGATAGAGACCGACGGGTGCTGGCCAGAGAAACCGCACCCAAGCAATGGCTCACATACACCAGGAGTTTCAGCAGGCATCCGGGAGTATTGTGCCGATCAATGCCATCCGTAAGGAAGCATCTGCTGGGTTCTACCAACTATTGGATATGAATAAATGTTATTTTTCTATTCTAACAAAGGTGTCCAAATACTTATTGGTAGACTGTGTATAAGATGATTGGGTATTTATTTGTGTGTAGAGCCACACTTCTGCCCTTAAACCGCCCTTATGTGAGCCTCTGTCAAAAGGAAAACGCATATGTGCAACTAAGCATTGGTAATTCTCCCATTTCCAAGCAAACTCTGATGTCTCTTTTGCAGGTAAATTGTTAATTTTATGATATGCAAAAGAGAGAAAAGTTCTTTGGGGAATGTTTTAGTATGTCTGGGCACCATGCTCTGCTACAGCTTATTTCCCCTATGCTTGACCCATCTGCACCCTTCAGTGTGTGGATGAGTCTCCTGCTGGATTCCAACATCAGAAGCCTATACTGCACATGATATAATATAGCACAGCCAGGAGCACTGTTGGAACTGTTGAAGTCCAAAAGAAGAAGGATTTACAGAAAATGAATAAAAGTTATACCAAATCTCCATAAAACTATTTATCAATCTGCTCATCTTGTCCTACTGTATACCATGCTGTCTATAGATCAAACACCAAGTTCAATATGACAAGTACCCTTTAAATATATTACATAAGTAAGCCTTCTGTATCACACAATATCACTGTTTAGTTATTAAAATAAAACATGGTTTATTTCTATCCCTCCATCTATTTTCAGCCCCTATAGATGGAAATGTGACTTGCTACTATTACGATACAGTAAGAGCCATCGTGCGATGAGCATCACTGATGTTACCAGCTTTGAATGAACGCTCATAAAAAAATGACTGCCTTCAATGCAGTCGATACACTCGAATGAGTATACATATAAATAATACACAGTGAATGAGGAAAGTAACATGTAAAAGAGATACATTCCCAGCAGGGAGATTGATAGATGAAGAACATCCATGAGGTGTAAACACAAACATCAACTTATCCCATAGGCACAAAGAATGAGGGGGGGAAATATACATAATGACAGTCAATGTTAATCTTGCTGTGTAAGTCAGTCTCTGTGATTTCAAGACAAGACTGGAGCGATATTCCCATTAGAGGGTAAATTTAGCAGAATTCTTTATGCGCCTTATTATTAATGAAAAAAAGCCATTTTTATGTGGGATTCTGATGCCATTGCATTTTGTCATTATTTTTATCTCTTAGGAAAAAAATAATCCCAGCGTTTCTAGTGGGATCTGCAATACAGGAGATGGGAGCCGACAGCGCACGTTTGCATATAGTACTTAAATGTTTCAATGTCAGGCCTCTGATACCAAAACATTATTATATTTTGTGAAAAAAAATCTCCCTTTTCTACCCGTGTAAACCAATTTCAGAAAGAGATACCCATATATCAAACTCCTCTAGTGTCTGAGGAAAATCAGATTATGAAGGCTCCACATGAAAAAACTCATAATATTTCACTTTCTGCAAAGATCTGAAAAGAGCAGCACACAGGCAATTCTCTTAAAGTGGCAGCCGTTCTATTGTATTAATCTTCGGAAAATGTCATCCGACATTTATCCAAGAATAATCACTCCTGTCTTATTACAGATTCTACTATAGCTCGGGTATATTGTATAGACCACCTCAGCCTACCTATATTTAGCTATACTCCTTTGAGTATCAAAAAAAGATGCACAGACGCATTTCCATCTCTACATGTTTGTAATACAAATTAAAAAATAGCCAATATTAAAGTAGTGAAAAAAGATATTGATTGTAGTCTATATGTGTGTGATTGTTATAGACGTGACCAATGTCGACTGCCAATAAATTAAGGATTTCTCACTATACAAATTCAATACAATTTTGCAATACGATACAAAAGTCGTCAGGCTGCAATGCACTTCACAAGCACTGGGCGGTTATACATAGACATTAGAGATGAGCGAGTAGTATTCGATCGAGTAGGTATACTACAGTATTCGAAATACTCGTACTTGATCGAATACCACTCGTTATTCGAATGGAAAAATTCGATGCAGAACCAGCGTTGATTGGCCGAATGCTATACAGTCGTCCAATCAATGCTGGTTCTTCTCCTACCTTTAGAAGTCTTCTTCGTGCAGCATCCCCTCGGCATCTTCCAGCTCTGAATTCACTCTGCCAGGCATCGAGCCTGCGCAGAGCTGACTGCGCATGCCCGCACTACAAGAAAATGGCTGCTTTGACTGTAAGCGGCCATTTTCTTGTAGTGTGGGCATGCGCAGCCAGCTCTGCCCAGGCCCGATGCCTGGCAGAGTGAATTCAGAGCCAGAAGATGCCGCGGGGACGCTGCACGAAGATGACTTCTCAGAGAATCCACACACGTGTGATTTTTCAATTCCATACTGAGACTTCCTCCTATAGCCAAAGTGTATTGCAGATGTGGTGAATAAATCTGCAGATGTTCCGTGTACTGCAAGTCTGCCCTCTGTACCTTTGTTCCAGATTGTGATGTATAAACATACTATGCCAAAACAGGGATAGGACCCATAACCCAATCCCTACAATGCAGTTATGGCTTGTGTGGTATAGTTAGGTAAAACATCAGCCAGGAAAACACTTTTGGCCAGACTGCTGCTGCATTATTGTATCTGACTGATTATGAAAAATTGGGGACCACACCTAATTTTTTTCAATTATTTATTTAAAAAAAACATATAGAGTTCCTACTATATTTCATAACTAAAGATGTGCAGATCAGTTTGGATCAAACCAGATTCAACCCAAGTTTTCCTAAAGTTATGGGTTTAACCTGAATCTGAAACTTTGTGGATCCTTGGCCCATGAACCAAATTTTTAATCATTATCTACTTTGGGATATCTTCAGACCCCAGGGTCTCTCTCTCTCTCTCTCTCTCTCTCTCTCTCTCTCTCTCTCTCTCTCTCTCTCTCTCTCTCTCTCTCTCTCTCTCTCTCTCTCTTCTCTCTCTCTCTCTCTCTCTCTCTCTCTCTCTCTCTCTCTCTCTCTCATAAAAATGAAACAAACAGTCATTAATAAAACTTATATGGCAATAAAGTGCCCACAAATAACACAAATGACCCGTGTGGACTATCTTATTAAAAATTTTAAATATGATGCAATCAATGTACTCCACCGAATATGACACTAAGTCCAATAAGTAGATCTTTAAAAAATTAATTAATTGATTCATTGAATTAATGTAAACAAAAAAGACAATAGTAAAACATAAATAATTCAATTATCACACTTTCTCATACTGATTCAGTGACATCTCATTGGCTAGTTTACGTAATGTAATAGGAGTTAGTAGAGTTCATTGGCTAGTAAACTCTAGTAACCACATTTTTGGACACTGAATCCCAACATGTATCACAGTGTGGGGCATCTCAAAGGCACCATGCTCCAGAGTATGGAAACTCCTTTTCTGACAGAAGGAGTCCAATCTCTAAAGGGATTAATTGTGAACTATGATTTGGGCAATCAGCAATTTCATCACTTAGATAGAATGAATGATTTCAGTGATGACGGCCCATTGAGCAGTGGTGAGCTCCCTGTGTCCTCCCTGCACTAAAGGGGCCCCTACATTTAATAGATTAATCACAGACATGGCAAGACCAAGATTAATCCCTTCTCGAGGAATCAGTGATTCTAGGACTTAGATAACAATAACAATTCCAAATGCAGCAAACTTCTGACCACTTTTATTGGTGCCTTCACTCAACCAGAATTTTGTCCTTTGTCTTTTCAAGAAGAGTATCAGGGAATTTAAGTTCCTTATTAGAGATGAGCGAGTAGTATTCGATCGAGTAGGTATTCGATCGAATACTACGGTTTTCAAAATACTCGTACTCGATCGAGTACCACTCGCTGTTCGAATGTAAAAGTTCGATGCAGAACCAGCATTGATTGGCCGAATGCTATACAGTCAACCAATCAACGCTGTTTTTTCTCCTACCTTTAGAAGTCTTCTCCGTGCAGCTTCCCCGCGGCGTCTACCGGCTCTTCATTCACTGTGCCAGGCATCGGGCCTGGGCAGAGCTGACTGCGCATGTCCGCTTGTAGTGCGGGCATGCGCAGTCGGCTCTGCCCAGGCCCGATACCTGGCAGAGTGAATGAAGAGCCGGAAGATGCCGCGGGGACGCTGTAAGGAGAAGACTGCTCGGAGGATCCAGCCCGACCCTCACTCGCGGACTTGGTAAGTATAGTTTGATCGAACGTTGCCTACCCCTGAAACGAGCATTTTCCCCCCATAGACTATAATAGGGTTCGATATTCGAATCGAGTAGTTGAATATTGAGGGGCTACTTGAAACGAATATCGAACCTCGAACATTTTACTGTTCACTCATGTCTATTCCTTATCATAGGCTATGCTGTAAATACAGTACTAGGGAGATAAAAGAGTAATGGAGTAAATAGAAACTATAATGTACCCTGAAGCCTTACAATTGTTTGCTTGTGCCAAGTCAATTTATGTATCATTACAGGGATCATTTGCTGAGTGGTATGTAAATGATGCCCCAATTAGTGTAAGATTTCTCAGTATTGTGGTAGATACTGATTATATTACATTATTGGCCTGTACAATTTAATAATGATTTACAGATGTCCAACTTTGATCTTATTTCACCAAGACCATCATATCTTCCAATTAAAGAAAAATCGAGGGATCCATGTGCTAAAATGTATTCCGAAATGTAAAATATATTTCTTTCTAAAAAGATGCTCAAAGTCTAAGAGATATATTTCGGAAAAATTATAAACCCTTTGCTTTGATAGCATTAACATTGTGGTTTAACAAAGCAACCTTGTAGCATAATGGCCAAAGTTTCAGTGCTGTAATATGACGTGAAACTCCTGGGCTCCAATACAAAGGATTTTCTCGAAAGAATCATGTGCAACTTCCCAGGGCTGGTTATAAGGACTATGTGGCCAAATTTTCTTACTGGTCTGGAGTAGGAACAAATTGAGGAGGGCTTCATACTTGGGTGATGTTAAAGGGTCCTACGGAACAGTCCCTCTTTTGTGTCTCCCTTGTGATGAGGCTTCGAGGTGCCATAGATGGTCAGTGAAAATGAGCCACAGTAGACAGTCAATTTGCAAACATGAGTGGAAACTGCTCTTCACTTCTTCATCTAGGTCTCTGACTCTTGAACCTAGAGACCTAGTCCTCTCTTTCCAATGACTCTTAGGGAACTACAGGTCTTGTTTCAGCTGTGGAAACCAAAGTTTCCTCATTGGTACAGCAATGGAAATGTTTAGATGAAAGTACTTAAAAAAAGTCTTAGGGCTCGTTCACATGTGGGGCGGGTTTTGACACCGAGAGAGCCGCGGCGAGCCACGTCACTCTCGGGTCAAAACCCACCTGCCACGACCATCGCGGTCACGGCTTTCCCCTCTGCAGCCGGCTCAAATGAATGAAGAAAGGGCAGCTCGCTTCTTTTTTTCTGAAGAAGAAGAAAGCTAGTGGTCTCCATAGACCACCATTGAAAGGGGCAGATTATGACGTGGATTCCGCTGTCAAAATATGCCCCTTTAGCCCCGTGTGAACTAGCCCTTAATCTGTGAGCACAGAGTCTGTTGACATAGGACTACCTGTTGTAGCCCTAACTACTGATAAACAGCCACTGGCTTGCGTGATTTTCATGCAGTGTCCACATGAGTCAAGAGAGAAAAGTACTCCAAGCACTACTTTTAACTCTGCATGACTCGTCTAGACACCGCAACACACAAAAAACACACGAACCCCATTATTGTCTATGGGGCTTGTGTGCTTTCATTGCTCACCGCTTTTTAGTGCATGCAGTATTCCATTTGGGAGGTCCCTAAGTGGACTCCCCGAGCAGAATACCCAATGCAGACGTGAACCAGGCTTAATTGGTCAGTGACTTTTATTCTGCACAGTATAAATGTAATTCTTCTCTATTCTGTTGCTATTTTTCCACATACAGCACATTGCTTCTAGCTAGAAGAACTCCCATTATCTCATCCCACATTATTGTTCCCCTTTTGCCACTCTCTAAACACTCTCTTGCCGCCGCAGCCTATAAGAGTGTCACACAGAGTAAATAGCAGACTCTTCCCCTCAGGAAAAGTTTACATTGCAGAAAATGGTTTTAGTAAATAAATGTTATATTCATTTTAGCCCATAATTGCATTACATGTTTCCTCTCTTCCCAGCCTGTCTTCAGGGCACACGTTCTGAAGATAATTAGTTTCTGCAAAACATTACAATATTGTCTGGCTGTGAACCGGGGGTGTGATCTCCAAGCTGTATTATACCCAGCCAAGTTCATTGGCAAATGACATTGAGGAGGCTCTGAGTGGGAGACAGTCAGGAGAAAATGAGAGGATGGGGAAATGAAATCGGGAAGGAAAAATGAAGAGAAATTGACTGCCTCATCAGAAAAATATTAATAATGATAGTTTTGTATAATGAACCAACCAAATAGGTTGCCATTTGACTTTGCATTTATTAGTTACCGAGGATATTTCGGCTCTCGGAGATGGGAAGACGCTGACTGTTTATACTGTGGGATTTGCAAGCTGGTCTCACAATCACCATTGTATGTTATCTGAAGCCGGGCCTACTGTGTCTGTTATTGACAAAACTATAATCTTCTCATACTGAAAAATCTTTACAGAAAATTGTCATTTTTATAAAGCAAGCAGCAGTAAATCAGGGAACACAAAGCAGGGAAAATAGATATTACCACCGGTAAAGAAAGCCAGAATATTCCTGATACCAGCTTAGGTTTTCTAAAAAAGACAAAGCTGCATGTGAGAATTCTAAATGGATAAGTGGACAGTCGGGGAAACAAACAATAAACTACATCTTTACTGTGTGCGCCACCTTGGGATTTTCGACAGAAAAAGATCCATCGAGCGAGGAATAGAAAACTATTGTTTCATGCCAGTTAAAAAACCGCTATAAAAGTAACATCAGTGAAATGCCCTGTTGCATAATTTTCTATCTTTCTTATATTCTGGAAAGTATATTCTCATACAGAGGTATAGTAGCTGGGATAAGTTTATCGCACAACAGGGTAGATTTAGTAATGAATTGACTTCAGGTTTCTGTCCTAGTTGCATTGAAAATGACTCAAGCTTGTTGTTGAGCTTGAAAAAGTGCTACCAGCACGAAACAGCTGTCGCTCTCCTCTCCCAGGCGTGCCTCTTCCCGTATTGTACTTTACACGGATGTTTGAAATAAAGGTTTGAAATATTTTTATACTCTTCCACTGGTGAGTGCCCAGCTTTTTCTATTTTCTGGACTTTATGTGGACTTTTTCACTTGCTGTGAGCACCACCAGTGAAGTATATGGAATTTACCCCTCACCTCCCATAGCGTAGTGTGTACGCATGCAGTAGAGCCACCTCATTCTTTACATTTTTTGCTACCTTCATATAACCCCTATTCTGAGCCGCTCCTGTAGGACAACTTGCCTATTTGGATACTTATGTCCTTCCTCTACTATACAAGGCAACGCAGCTCCCGGTAAAATTACATACCACAATCCATGCTGTAGCATTGAGTGTAGATACTCTGCAGACTTCAATAGGGCATTGCTGCAGTGACATTAGTTACATAAGTGACATATGTATGTACCCACTGACTCCCAATGTTCTAAAAACAGACATAAAAAAATATCAATTACACATCCACTTTTATATTGTCTTGTGCATTACGTTTAAGTATTCTTAGCTAGAGATGAGCGAGTAGTACTCGATTGAGTAGGTATTCGATTGAATACTATGGTATACAAAATACTCGTACTCGATCGAGTACCACTCGCCGTTCGAATGTAAAAGTTCGATGCAGAACCAGCGTTGATTGGCCAAATGCTATACAGTCGGCCAATCCACGCTGATTCTTCTCCTACCTTTAGAAGTCTTCTCCGTGCAGCTTCCCCGCGGCGTCTTCTGGCTCTTCATTCACTCTGCCAGGCATCGGGCCTGGGCAGAGCCGACTGAGCATGTCCGCTTGTAGTGCGGGCATGCGCAGTCGGCTCTGCCCAAGCCCGATGCCTGGCAAAATGAATTCAGAGCCGGAAGTTCTGCGGGGACCCTGCAAGGAGAAGACTGCTCGGAGGATCTAGCCCGACCCTCACTCGTGGATTTGGGAAGTATAATTTGTTCGAACGTTGCCTACCCCTGAAATGAGCATTTTCCACCCATAGACTATAATAGGGTTCGATATTCGATTCGAGTAGTCGAATATTGAGGGGCTACTCGAAATGAATATCTATCACTGACGGGTAGTTACTCACATAAAGACTAAATCACTGTAGGAGTAAATAAAATATAACTTTTAATAATCTTTCTTAAAAATGGCCTCGATTTATTTAATGTTTTTTAAATATTTTATTTAAAAAAACCTGTACTATGACCTCATTGATAAAGGGTAACCAATAATTATTAAGTCAATCCCTGTCTGGTACAGCCATTAACAGTTTCATTCCCTGATAGTGTGCCAGGAGCTAATCTGGTATGCCCCAGTACACCTATATATCCCTGGAACTCTAGATGAAATCAGGTGCGAGGAAATCTAGATACAAATCCCTAGTGGTTCCACATAGGCTGTGAGTAAGGCCAGAGGGAGGTCCTGGAGGAGAAAGCTCTGTGAGCAGTCTCTGTTACTGACAAATTAACCCCCGTATATGATAATGACAGCAGGAGCTATATTGAAACGGAGGATATTCAATACAGTACAGTCTCACGTTCTCACAAGCCGTATTCCACTCAACTACACCTCACACAATGCCCTACTGATCTCAAGTATGCTCCAATTGCCTATGTTAACATTGTTGCCACTTAGGGTATAGTTACATTAGCCCTATTAGTCTCTATTCATGGGCTACGTATCCTAACTAGATAAATACAATATATGGTCCCTGATGTATCCACCACCTATTGTATAAGTTTTCCCTCACACTTCCCTCAACGCGTTTCGCTAGGGGTCTAGCCTAGCTCATCAGGAGGATGATAATGCAGGAGATGATAATATTTGCAGTTAAAACTGCATTTCCCGCGCCCTTGATGGTAGGACACAGTATCAATATGTGATATCATATTGATACTGTGTCCTACCATCAAGGGCGCGGGAAATGCAGTTTTAACTGCAAATATTATCATCTCCTGCATTATCATCCTCCTGATGAGCTAGGCTAGACCCCTAGCGAAACGCGTTGAGGGAAGTGTGAGGGAAAACTTATACAATAGGTGGTGGATACATCAGGGACCATATATTGTATTTATCTAGTTAGGATACGTAGCCCATGAATAGAGACTAATAGGGCTAATGTAACTATACCCTAAGTGGCAACAATGTTAACATAGGCAATTGGAGCATACTTGAGATCAGTAGGGCATTGTGTGAGGTGTAGTTGAGTGGAATACGGCTTGTGAGAACGTGAGACTGTACTGTATTGAATATCCTCCGTTTCAATATAGCTCCTGCTGTCATTATCATATACGGGGGTTAATTTGTCAGTAACAGAGACTGCTCACAGAGCTTTCTCCTCCAGGACCTCCCTCTGGCCTTACTCACAGCCTATGTGGAACCACTAGGGATTTGTATCTAGATTTCCTCGCACCTGATTTCATCTAGAGTTCCAGGGATATATAGGTGTACTGGGGCATACCAGATTAGCTCCTGGCACACTATCAGGGAATGAAACTGTTAATGGCTGTACCAGACAGGGATTGACTTAATAATTATTGGTTACCCTTTATCAATGAGGTCATAGTACAGGTTTTTTTAAATAAAATATTTAAAAAACATTAAATAAATCGAGGCCATTTTTAAGAAAGATTATTAAAAGTTATATTTTATTTACTCCTACAGTGATTTAGTTTTTCGAAATGAATATCGAACCTCAAACATTTTACTGTTCGCTCATCTCTATTCTTAGCTTGTAATAGACTTCTCTTTATACAAAGCGACCATTCAGAAGAAGTAGAACTGTAAGAAGAAGGGAGTAGCGGTAGTAAGACATACATACTCCCTACAGGCATTATATCTATGCAGATAACAGCAAAAAAACAGCAACAACCAATAAGACGTAAGTGGCATATGATGTGGAAATTCACAACTGGACAGTACTCAATTGTATATGATCAGAAAGAGCTAGACAGTTCAGCATCTTATGCACTGAATCCAGGCTGCCTGAATATGATACAGAATAAAAGTGTTTTTCACTTGTTTTAGCCCAGGTATAAGTATGTCGGAGTTACCAGTTTCCCTATACAGCACCCCGGGAATCAAACTGCAAACACAGCCATGTCTAAAGTATCTGAAATAATCTAGATTTGTAAGGCTACTGGCTTGATATCTACTTTATAATGGCTTAGTACAGTTTCTATAAATCTTTAATTTTACAGAACCTACAGTAACTTTTTCTCCCTTTACTGAAACTGCAAATAGCATGCCATTTAATAGCTAGATTGACTCTTGACTATTTTCTGTGACTTCCTCTGACATGTTGAATATGACGCTTTTTTTTCACCTGACAAGCTACTGAATTTATGTTTAAATGTCTTTGATCTATTACGTTTGCAACTCAGACTCCCCAGAAGATGCGCAATTATAGCAGAACTATATCTCACGAGCATGAACATTTGTCACTCAGGGAATTTCACTGACGGGGCCGGTAGAAAGCCATTCTAAACATGACGTAGTATATCATCTACACAATTATGAAAGGTTGACTGACAGATGCCCTATGGACATTTTTTAACTAGAGCTTCACTCTTATAATTACATTAGATAGTTGGGGCTCCACAAGGTTCATTTTCATGTAAAATGTTTATGCAGAATTTAAAATATTCTACAGAAGAAAGCAAGTTCTTAAAATCCAGTTTAAAGAAACTATATCAGGAGAGGTTTTGTACTAGAACTTTAAGGACGTGCATGGGGAGGAGATCCTATGGATTGGTTCCTACTGCTGCACCTATATGGTTCACAGTGGTCTTAATCGTTGGTACAAGGGAGTAGACTCACGAGGCCTAGGTACTCAAGCCCCTGGCACGGACTAGCACCAGCGCAGTGTGTGCAGTGGTATTTCCAATGTTGCAACACATGTAGGTTTTAGTGTAAATTAAGCTCAGGGAGCACAGAGGACGTTCCCCTTGTGCTCTGAACACAGCAGCGTCATACTGAAATGCTACCTCCTGGCCCTTTACGTCATGCCCTCTTCACATAGTTTTGTTTTTTCCTCTCTTCACTACCCAAGAAGCCTCTCCTGTTTTCAGCGAGAACCAAATCCATGGAGGAACCCGAAGCGGCCAAGTGCACAGCGCATGCGCAGGATTTGGATCTTGCTGAATATGAAGAACATTGTGGTGCACTCCAAACTTTTAACAGTCAATGTGGTCAATGACTTGTGCTTCTCTGGGTGTTGGTATTCCCACAGTACTGTAAGGGTAAGTTCACATGGAGTATTTTGGTCAGGATTTTGAGGCCGTATCCACATCAAAATCCTGACCAAAAACAAGGCTCCATTGAAATCAATGGGAGCCGCTCAGGTCTTTTTTCAGAAGAGAAATGCTCATTTTGCCTCGCGATTCGGCCTTAAGACACACCCTCCTCCAGACTAGGCCCATTCATTGGGCCTAATACGGAGCGGAGTGCGCGGCTGGATGCCAGCACATTACACTGGCTTTCAGTCGCACCTACCTGTATTTTGGTCCGAACCTGAGGATACCTCCGTCTCAGGTTCTGGACCAAAATACTTCGTGTGAACTTACCCTTAGTCCCTAACAAACATTGTAACTATATGAACAAGAATAAATATGAGGGTTTTATTATAAAGAACCTTCACAGATCATTGATAGAAGATATATTGGCGGATCATGGCCTGTACATTATGTGTTCACCTTATAGTGTTGTGTCTGGTAAGGTAAAACATTGATAATAAAAACTGATGGCTGCTGTCTGCTCCCTGTCCTGGGATGTATGTTTACGAGTATGGTTCAGAAAATCAGAGAGGAACCAGAGAACAAAAGAGAGGCGTATGGTCCCTAGATAGCGTTAAGAACAACAAAAAGGATGGTAGTAAAAAAAAATCCTTTCTTGGTAGTGTTTTTTTTTTTTTTTCTTGAATGTTGATTGTGAGCCCCACATAGAGCTCACAATGTACATTTGTCCCTATCAGTATGTCTTTGGAATATGGGATGGAAATCCATGCAAACACGGGGAGAACATACAAACTCCTTGCAGATGGTTTTATGCCCTTGGCGGGATTTGAACACCAGGACTCCAGCACTGCAAGGCTGCAGTGCTAACCACTGATCCACCGTGTGGCCCTTCTTGGTAGTGTTTTGACACTGAATTAGCGTCTTCTCAGCTCAGTTTTGACATACATAGGCAATAAAAGTTTTTTTGATCCCCTTTCTTGTTGTTCTTCACTTCGGCCAGCACACACGAGCTTCATCTTTGTTCCTAATAAATACACTGTAGAAATAGACACAATTTCCTCACTTTACATCTTGCTAAGTGTATTCATATGAACACTTTGAATTGTTTCATAACACAACCTTTCCTCCATTTAGTGGAGCAGGCTGTGCATCCTGCACTATTTCCAAAAATTCCCAGATCCAGTACTATCAAAGTATCTGAGATCTATCTATTGTTCTATAAACCACTTACTGGTGATTGATGAGGCTTTGCTCTCCCTGCCGACAGACTAGGTATACTGAGTGGGGGAAAGATTTGTGTATTGATTATAGGGAGGGGTGGTAAGAGTTCTGCTGTTCCCATTGCATTTTGTGATCACTTTGTATGGTGATATTTTTTACAGATAAAAAAAAATTGCAATGGATTTTTTTTTCTTTGCTCAGGTCCTTAGGAACACAGTTAACCGATCTCAGCGTTAGGATTAAACAGCCGAGCACCCACCCCTGAGCTAAATTATAAAGTCAATTGCAGCGGAATAGGGCCCATTAGTGACTGACTTAAAAAGTCTATATATCGATCACCAATGGCTTAATATATCAATGATCTTAAATTGTGTATCTATTCATTATATCATGAATAGAGATGAGCGAACAGTAAAATGTTCGAGGTTCGACATTCGTTTCGAGTAGCCCCTCAATATTCGACTACTCGAATCGAATATCGAACCCTATTATAGTCTATGGGGGGAAAATGTTCGTTTCAGGGGTAGGCAACAGTCAATCAAATTATACTTACCAAGTCCACGAGTGAGGGTCGGGCTGGATCTTCCGAGAAGTCTTCTCTGTGCAGCATCCCCACGGTGTCTTCCAGCTCTGAATTTACTCTGCCAGGCATCGGGCCTGGGCAGAGCCGACTGCGCATGCCCGCACTACAAGCGGACATGCGTAGTCGGCTCTGCCCAGGCCCGATGCCTGGCAGAGTGAATTCAGAGCCAGAAGACGCCGCGGGGAAGCTGCATGGAGAAGACTTCTAAAGGTAGGAGAAGAGCCAGCGTTGATTGCCAGACTGTATAGCATTCGGCCAATCAATGCTGGTTCTGCGTCGAACTTTTACATTCGAATAGCGAGTGGTACTCGATCGAGTACGAGTATTTCGAATACCGTAGTATTCGATCGAATACCTACTCGATCGAGTACTACTCGCTCACCTCTAATCATGAATACATTTTGTTTCTTAACACAGCAAAATCTCTACAATTAGAGATGTGTCCTCACTTACCTTTCTTCTTGGCTGGATATAGTGAGATATATGTTTCAGAAGATGATTAGCTTTTCAAGATAATATTATTCTACAATATTAGTCACAAAGGGATTCCTTAAGTATAGTTATACAGTATGTACTAGTACATTCAAAGACTTCTGTGTGGTAAACTTGCAAACTGATACCATAAATTTGGGTTCCTTCTGAAGTTTCTATCAACTTTTTGTTTTGCTCATTAGATGTCCTAATTTAATTCCTGAAAATTCAGAACAGGAGAATTGTTTCTTTCTTCCTCATGGTAGGTGAAAGAAATCTTTTAAAACTGTATTTTTCATTGATTCTTAAAAATATGAAACTCTGCAAATCTTTAACCTGGCAAATTGATTTGACAGTCTCCAGTACAGTATATAGCAAGTGTAATGTAAAAGTTCTGGGTATTTCCAAATACTATTACATGATATAGAACTAGTCTTATTTGCAAATATTACTGAAGTCTTACTAAGTTCTTCTAGAATAAAGAATTCTCTAAGGCTGTCATCTGATGTTATTAATATTTTCTACTCATCTTGTCTCTATGAACATTATGTTACTATATTAAGCATAATATAATTGAGAATATTTCTAAAGTAGAGACTTATGAAATTGGAATTATCAGCTTTGACCAGAATAGAAGGTCAATGATTTAATAGCAAGAAGGCCACATTAATAGACACACATATAAAATTAGATGGATATAGAGACAAATGATTCCTAATTTATTCCATTCTAATTTGGTGATATGTTCATAAGTACTTTATGGCATTTTTTTCACATATTTTCAAAAACTATGCAATCTCCATGTCTCGAGACAAGCTGCTTCAAATATATCTTTCTTGAAGTTTTTCATGTATAGTGCATTGTAGAGAATTTGCATAGAATACACTGGTATTTGTCACTTCAAGGAGTTTTCTGGGGTTTTGATTTTTGCGGCCTCGTCGCTACTTTCCAAGCTCAGTGCCATACATTGTACGTTGTGATTGGTAATGTAATAGAGCATATTCAGGGGGCGTTCACACATGCGCCCATCTCTAACCCAGGGGTTTTCATCCTAATCCTTGGAGAAACTGCATAGGGGACAGCTTGCCAGTGCTCAGTTTTAAAACCCATTCATTAGAAGCAAACTGCTGGTGTCCGTATGTAGCCTCTCCATGGTGAAACCTTTTTTTTTTTTGCACAGACACAAGGTTGGACATACAGGAGAGGCTGAATACAGACACCAGCTGTTTGAACAGGTTTTAAAACTGACCACTGGGAAGCCATCCCCTGTACAGTTTCTCCGAGGATTAGGACTGAAAACCCTGGGTGGACAGCAGGTGCAAGTTTGAACGTCGCATCATTTGAACAGGAATGATCTGCAACATGGCCACATATGCAATGGACATAATGTCACTGGCCTAAGAAGAGGAAGTGGTGCACAATATCATCTAAGTTACACACATCACTTTCTTTTCTTCCCTATAACCACACCACCATTATGTCTTTGAATGAGAATGGAAGAGTTGCAGGCAGTGGCGTAACTAGGAATGGCGGGGCCCTGTGGCGAACTTTTGACATGCCCCCCCCAACCGACGCCGAAGACCTCGACCGACCCCCTCCTCCGCACTTTATTATGTCCCTTAGTAAGCCCTGCAGACCAGGTTCATGTGACGTCAGAGACGTCAGACAAGTATGAAGGAGGCCTGGCAGGATCGTGGAGAGGTAAGTAACAGTGTTTGTTACGTTCCTTTACCTCTCCCGGTCCGTCGATCATTATACTCGGGGGTCTGCAAAGACCCCCGAGTATAATGATAGTATTTGTGGGGCCCGTGGTGTCACTTGCTGATCCCGGCCCAGCCAAGATTGGCAAGTAAATAGGGCCCGTAACGGCCTATTAAAAAAAAAAAAAAAACGCAGTGGTAGCAGCTGTCATCGGGGCCCCCTAATGGCCCGGGCCCTGTGGCAGCCGCCTCTGCTGCCTCTGTGGTAGTTACACCCCTGATTATAGGGATATCGTATCCAAAGTATTAAAGGATTTTTCAGGCTAAGGGTCAGTTGCCATGGAGTTTTTTGGTGCTGATTTTGACGCTGAATCCGTCTCAAAATCAGCTTCCAAAAAAAGCCTCCCAATAGAGTTCTATTGGGAGGCTTTTTTTGGAGGCTGATTTTGAGGCGGATTCAGCGTCAAAATCCTCGCAAAAAAACTCTGTGTAAACTGACCCTAATAATAATCAATGACATATCCCTAGGATTAGTAATCAATTAAAGATTGGCAAGGACTAATACCAAAGCTCATCAGCTGTTTGAAGAGGCTGCAGCCGTATATTTCTGCAGCGTCTGTACTTGGTTTTTCAGCTCGGCCCATTCACTTGAATGTGGTCATGTGACTGATGAACGTAATATTACATAGGCTGTGAAGCAGAATCTGCACTCAGGGAGTTCTGCTCCTGCTTCCAACTGATGATCCATAGGTTTCTTGGACAGATAGGTCATCTAAGTAAGTCCTAGAAAACACCTTTGAACACAGGACTGGCTGGAGTCCCATTTGTCCTGTTGCTATTAGATTACCTTGACCCTAACTCAAGTAATTGAACAAGGGATACAGTTAAAATTTGCAACGTGGTTGGTTCTGTTTTGTGTGTATTAAAGGATTTAGACCATTACAGTACCACAGATCCACTAAATAGCATTGATTTAACATACAATGAAAAGTTAAATCATTTTCTAATATAATTTTTCATCAATAATTATATTTTTGGATATTCATTAGAAACATTTATTAGCTACTTCTAATGAATATAAATCTGTCTTGATCACATGACGGAAGCACAGATGGAGGAAATCTGATTTCTAATGAGCCCAGAACCTGTTTGTCCATCACATGACCAGGACAGGTGTTTCTTCTTTCTTTTTTCTGACATGAGCAATGAAGGTTGCAAATGATTACAAGAAAACAGGGATCTTAAATTGATACTGAAAATATAATGGCAAATGTCAAGTTTTCATTAAAAAGGCAAATAAGCTTTATGACAATATCTGTAAAGCACCATGGAATATGATGGGAATATAAGTAGAGATGAGCGAGTAGTATTCAATCGAGTAGATATTTGATCGAATACTACGGTATTCGAAATACTCGTACTCGATCGAATACTACTCGCTATTCAAATGGAAAAATTCAATGCAGAACCAGCATTGATTGGCTGAATGCTATACAGTCGGCCAATCAATGCTGGTTCTCCTCCTACCTTTAGAAGTCTTCTCTGTGCAGCGTCCCTGCGGCGTCTTCCGGCTCTGAATTCACTCTGCCAGGCATCGGGCCGAGCCGACTGTGCATGCCTGCGCTACAAGAAAATGGCTGCTTTGACTGTAAGCGGCCATTTTCTTGTAGTGCGGACATGCGCAGTCGGCTCTGCCCAGGCCCGATGCCTGGCAGAGTGAATTCAGAGCCGGAAGATGCCGCGGGGACGCTGCGCGGAGAAGACTTCTCGGAGAATCCAGCCCAACCCTCACTCGTGGACTTGGTAAGTTCTAATTGATCGAATGTTGCCTACCCCTGAAACGAGCATTTTCCCCCATAAAGTATAATAGTATAATAGGATTCAATATTCGATTAGAGTAATCGAATATTGAGGGGCTACTCGGAATGAATATCAAATATCGAACATTTTACTGTTCGCTCATCTCTAAATATAAGTAAACAACGTTAATAAAAAAATATTAACTGTTCTGCCCCTTTAAGAAGACATCAGCATTCATCTCATACATGATTGAGGTTGTCTCAAAAAGTAAAGAAAGTTATGGAGTCTTTAAAATGGTGGGAGAGTAGAAACCAACTTTGCTATAAGTAAGTGAGGTCATGGTTTGCATGGGTTAACAGACTCTCAGGTGGACAATATGTCAATGGCTCAAACTGAAAAGGATCTACTATTCTGTTAGGAACCTCACAAGGTTGCAAGGATGAGAAGATCTGTGTCCATTATGTCCAAAAAATGCCACTATTGTAAATCAACGGTTAAAAAGAATAAATTATATTAATTACCAAAACCCAATGAGTTTGGCATGAGTACCCCTTGGCAATAGCTGGCATTTTTCTTCTGACTTACTTTAAGACTGTCCTTTACATAAGCATGCTTGTTTTATGTTTAATTTTATTTGGCAATTACATTTTTCAAGCCGAATAAACAGCTTTATTATTACTCTCAGGAAAAGTAAGAAACCCATTTAACACTTCTTTATTCAGTAATAGATTCTACTTGTCCTATTATTATAGCTATATAATTATTCATATGATTTTCATTTTGTATATCACTTGGAAACTTCCATATCAAAATATTAGTTTTGATTTAGTTCAATGTTAAAAGAAGCATAAACGAAATCTTGCACTAGCAAATCAATCGAAATGAAATTAAATGTGTATTGTCACCACTGTAGTATCTACTAACTCACATTTCATCTACTACTATGGAAGATCCATTTCCAGTGCTGATATTAGGCCTGGGTTTCCCTGTGATTTTTGCTTGATACGATTTTTTGGACCATCGCATGAACATTCTTACATTGTAAATATTTCAATATCAGATTGCAAAAAAGCAGACTTGACTATTAGGTTGAATGCAGTATGGCCATGTGTCAGACAAAAAAGTGTGGCCAAGTGCTGCAGGTAACTATAAAGTATAAAACCTTTTCCGCCATGTAAATTCACTGCATGGCTAGCCCGTTCCTGATGAATGGGCCTAATTGGGAGAGAGTCTTGCACAGCGGATGCTGCAGCTTAGTCAGCCACGGAATCTGTGGGAAGATAGGACATGTCGCTTCTTTTTCCCGCTAACTGAAAAAAATCGCTAGTGGGGAAAAAAGCGAGCGGCTCCCATTGAAGTGAATAGGAGCCTTTTTTGCAGGTAGATTTTGAGACGGATAATCTGACTGCAAAAAACTCTGTGTGAACAGACCCTAAGTTAGGCTTATGGGAGCCCTGTCTAGTTTAATAATACTGTATATGAATAATTATTGTTGATGGCTATCTGGTTATCACTAAGGCTAGGTTCACACCTGTGTCTAGACTCCATTTGGGGTTTATGTCCCCGAATCTGCTTGAAAAATGTGGAGAGAAAAGTCCTACAAGCAGGGCTTTTAGTTTCACATTTTTCGGGCGGAATCATCCAGAAACCCAGCAGACCCAATTATAGTCTATGTGGTCCACAGGTTTCCGCAGATTGGGTTTCCTTTTTTCAGTTTCCCAAGTGAACCCAAAGAACGGAAACCCGAACGCAGGTGCGTAAGAACATTCTATCTTTCAGAACATATGTGGCTGTCATAGGGCACTATGAATAGAGTTGGGTAATTTGCCATCATGTAGAAACATTTGCATCTGGGATTTCCAAAAAGTGCACTGGCTGCCATAGGAACACCTGTGAGATTGTTACTGGGGACATATGCAGCTGGTACTGTGGGGGGCATGGGGGCATCTGAGGCTGCCATGGTACGTATGTGGCTTGTACTCCTGTCAGACACATTGATGTCCTCAATTGAGAGACTATACCTGGTAATAATCCCAGCATCATTGCAAAACAAAGGCCTCTTGGAAGGTCGAGCATGATGCTAAAGGGAGCAGCCTTTATTGGGCCATATCACTGAGATTCTGTCTTCCTAATTACATCAGGGAAGACAGGCTTGCACATTCCAGTGAGCGCCCTCTATTGGTTTGCAACACTGAGGCACTTGACTTCCTAATTACATCATGGAAGACAGATTTGCATATTCTTCCCATAGTCCCTTGCAAAGTGGAGTGCTAAAGGCTTAATAAGTTTCCACACACCTATATGGTGGTCTCTCCCCAAGGAGTGACGATACCCCCCTTACCCTGGAATTCTTGTGGGACACTGCAGCTGGCACTGGTGACTTCAATAGCTGACATGGGGAATATGGCATTGTGTCTATAGTAGGGGCTCTCTATGGCTATCATAGTATATTGTAAATGTGCAAAGGTGGCAAACTAAACTCGCAGCAACCATGCAATGTAATTTCTTTACTCCCATTCTCAAGATAGGCACAGGTCCCAGAAGATGGACTTGCATCCATACCAAAATTATGACATAGCCTGTGGATTTTACTGTAGGCACTTTGGGCGTTATGGGTGACATATCATGTATTTGTGGGCTAAATCTGCAAAAAAAAAAAAAATTGTACCTGGTGCAGAATGCAGAGCATAGCAAATATTAGTGGAAATGATTTTTAAACGCCTGCACCTTGGGTACTTTATGTCATAGAGGCAATAGGTTCTTTTTTAGCCTAGCGGACATACTATAAGTACATTCAAATTTTTTTATATAAAAGGCCAAAAATAAAAAGATTTATTTAAACAAGAAAAACCATTTGCTTACTTGACCAGTTCTTAGTAGAGATGAGCGAACAGTGTTCTATCGAACTCATGTTCGATCGGATATTAGGCTGTTCGGCATGTTCGAATCGAATCGAACACCGCGTGGTAAAGTGCGCCATTACTCGATTCCCCTCCCACCTTCCCTGGCGCCTTTTTTGCTCCAATAACAGCGCTGGGTAGGTGGGACAGGAACTACGACACCGGTGACGTTGAAAAAAGTAGGCAAAACCCATTGGCTGCCGAAAACATGTGACCTCTAATTTAAAAGAACAGCGACGCCCAGCTTCGCGTCATTCTGAGCTTGCAATTCACCGAGGACGGAGGTTTCCGTCCAGCTAGCTAGGGCTTAGATTCTGGGTAGGCAGGGACAGGCTAGGATAGGAAGGAGAAGACAACCAACAGCTCTTGTAAGAGCTAAATTCCAGGGAGAAGCTTGTCAGTGTAACGTGGCACTGACGGGCTCAATCGCCGCAACCCAGCTTTCCCAGGATCCTGAATAAAATACACTGTCAGTGTATTCCCGTATACCCGATATATACCCCGATACCCGTTCCAACGGTGTGCCCCCCCACCTTCACCCCAGAAATACCCTGCAAGTCCCCTAGCAATAGAATTGGGGCTATATACACCCACAATTTTTACTACTGGTATACAGTGCCATTGTCTGACTGGGAATTCAAAGAATATATTGGGAATACAAATACCCTCATTTCTTGCTACTGCCATATAGTGCCAGTTTCTGACTGGTAATTCAAAGAATATATTGGGGTTACGTGCACCCACAATTTTTACTACTGGTATACAGTGCCATTGTCTGACTGGGAATTCAAAGAATATATTGGGAATACAAATACCCTCATTTCTTGCTACTGCCATATAGTGCCAGTGTCTGACTGGGAATTCAAAGAATATATTGGGGTTACGTGCACCCACAATTTTTACTACTGGTATACAGTGCCATTGTCTGACTGGGAATTCAAAGAGTATATTGGGAATACAAATACCCTCATTTCTTGCTACTGCCATATAGTGCCAGTTTCTGACTGGGAATTCAAAGAATATATTGGGGTTACGTGCACCCACAATTTTTACTACTGGTATACAGTGCCATTGTCTGACTGGGAATTCAAAGAATATATTGGGGTTATAAATACCCTCATTTCTTGCTACTGCCATATAGTGCCAGTTTCTGACTGGTAATTCAAAGAATATATTGGGGTTACGTGCACCCACAATTTTTACTACTGGTATACAGTGCCATTGTCTGACTGGGAATTCAAAGAGTATATTGGGAATACAAATACCCTCATTTCTTGCTACTGCCATATAGTGCCAGTGTCTGACTGGGAATTCAAAGAATATATTGGGGTTACGTGCACCCACAATTTTTACTACTGGTATACAGTGCCATTGTCTGACTGGGAATTCAAAGAGTATATTGGGAATACAAATACCCTCATTTCTTGCTACTGCCATATAGTGCCAGTTTCTGACTGGGAATTCAAAGAATATATTGGGGTTACGTGCACCCACAATTTTTACTACTGGTATACAGTGCCATTGTCTGACTGGGAATTCAAAGAGTATATTGGGAATACAAATACCCTCATTTCTTGCTACTGCCATATAGTGCCAGTTTCTGACTGGGAATTCAAAGAATATATTGGGGTTACGTGCACCCACAATTTTTACTACTGGTATACAGTGCCATTGTCTGACTGGGAATTCAAAGAATATATTGGGGTTATAAATACCCTCATTTCTTGCTACTGCCATATAGTGCCAGTTTCTGACTGGGAATTCAAAGAATATATTGGGGTTACGTGCACCCACAATTTTTACTACTGGTATACAGTGCCATTGTCTGACTGGGAATTCAAAGAATATATTGGGGTTATAAATACCCTCATTTCTTGCTACTGCCATATAGTGCCAGTTTCTGACTGGTAATTCAAAGAATATATTGGGGTTACGTGCACCCACAATTTTTACTACTGGTATACAGTGCCATTGTCTGACTGGGAATTCAAAGAATATATTGGGAATACAAATACCCTCATTTCTTGCTACTGCCATATAGTGCCAGTGTCTGACTGGGAATTCAAAGAATATATTGGGGTTACGTGCACCCACAATTTTTACTACTGGTATACAGTGCCATTGTCTGACTGGGAATTCAAAGAGTATATTGGGAATACAAATACCCTCATTTCTTGCTACTGCCATATAGTGCCAGTTTCTGACTGGGAATTCAAAGAATATATTGGGGTTACGTGCACCCACAATTTTTACTACTGGTATACAGTGCCATTGTCTGACTGGGAATTCAAAGAATATATTGGGGTTATAAATACCCTCATTTCTTGCTACTGCCATATAGTGCCAGTTTCTGACTGGTAATTCAAAGAATATATTGGGGTTACGTGCACCCACAATTTTTACTACTGGTATACAGTGCCATTGTCTGACTGGGAATTCAAAGAGTATATTGGGAATACAAATACCCTCATTTCTTGCTACTGCCATATAGTGCCAGTGTCTGACTGGGAATTCAAAGAATATATTGGGGTTACGTGCACCCACAATTTTTACTACTGGTATACAGTGCCATTGTCTGACTGGGAATTCAAAGAGTATATTGGGAATACAAATACCCTCATTTCTTGCTACTGCCATATAGTGCCAGTTTCTGACTGGGAATTCAAAGAATATATTGGGGTTACGTGCACCCACAATTTTTACTACTGGTATACAGTGCCATTGTCTGACTGGGAATTCAAAGAGTATATTGGGAATACAAATACCCTCATTTCTTGCTACTGCCATATAGTGCCAGTTTCTGACTGGGAATTCAAAGAATATATTGGGGTTACGTGCACCCACAATTTTTACTACTGGTATACAGTGCCATTGTCTGACTGGGAATTCAAAGAATATATTGGGGTTATAAATACCCTCATTTCTTGCTACTGCCATATAGTGCCAGTTTCTGACTGGGAATTCAAAGAATATATTGGGGTTACGTGCACCCACAATTTTTACTACTGGTATACAGTGCCATTGTCTGACTGGGAATTCAAAGAATATATTGGGGTTATAAATACCCTCATTTCTTGCTACTGCCATATAGTGCCAGTTTCTGACTGGTAATTCAAAGAATATATTGGGGTTACGTGCACCCACAATTTTTACTACTGGTATACAGTGCCATTGTCTGACTGGGAATTCAAAGAATATATTGGGAATACAAATACCCTCATTTCTTGCTACTGCCATATAGTGCCAGTGTCTGACTGGGAATTCAAAGAATATATTGGGGTTACGTGCACCCACAATTTTTACTACTGGTATACAGTGCCATTGTCTGACTGGGAATTCAAAGAGTATATTGGGAATACAAATACCCTCATTTCTTGCTACTGCCATATAGTGCCAGTTTCTGACTGGGAATTCAAAGAATATATTGGGGTTACGTGCACCCACAATTTTTACTACTGGTATACAGTGCCATTGTCTGACTGGGAATTCAAAGAATATATTGGGGTTATAAATACCCTCATTTCTTGCTACTGCCATATAGTGCCAGTTTCTGACTGGTAATTCAAAGAATATATTGGGGTTACGTGCACCCACAATTTTTACTACTGGTATACAGTGCCATTGTCTGACTGGGAATTCAAAGAGTATATTGGGAATACAAATACCCTCATTTCTTGCTACTGCCATATAGTGCCAGTTTCTGACTGGGAATTCAAAGAATATATTGGGGTTACGTGCACCAACAATTTTTACTACTGGTATACAGTGCCAATTTCTAACTAGGAATTCAAAATGCGCAAGGCTCCCGGAAAGGGACGTGGACGAGGCCGTGGGCGAGGTCGGGGGAATGGTTCTGGGGAGCAAGGTAGCAGTGAAGCCACAGGGCGTCCCGTGCCTACTCCTGTGGGGCAGCAAGCATTGCGCCACTCCACAGTGCCAGGGTTGCTTGCCACATTAACTAAACTGCAGGGTACAAACCTTAGTA